>NW_019729207.1:246985-270409 GCF_002891405.2 Cryptotermes secundus | reverse complement strand
ACAGAGGCAGAGGTGGCAATTTCTCTTTTCAAAGTGGTTGATTCTATGCCAGGTCAAGAACCGTTACCCTTCACACTGTACAGTATTCCTTCAAATCCCGTTACACAAGGCCAAATATTTCTAAGAAATGAAGTTCCAAATAACATCGTTGCCAATACTTGCAAATATATTTCTGAGCAATAAGTGAAACTCGCCTAAAATATGACCAAAAATATGATTTTATATCACTTCGGGCCCAAATATGACCTAAAGCTAAAATATGGTTCAAATATGCATTTATATGACCAATAAAACCCGTATTTTCATGTTCACAAGAGTCAGAAATGCGTTTATATTTAATTATACATGTGAAAAGATGCCAGGATAAAAATATGATGTCATAGAAATCCGAGCCCTACTTATCACTATGTCACATGTTGACCAAATTCCACAACTTTATTTAAAACTATTATAGAAAGCACCACGCACTATATGAAGCCATTTTTACTAGCCCTGTGAAATACCCATGCCACATGACCACGGAGCACGTGCTTCGCTGTGCAGATGCAACCTTTTACATTTCTTAAGCTAGAGGGCAGAAGAATACAGCCATTGAAATGAATGATGCTTCATTACTTTCCCAATAGATGACTCTATGCACCTGCCAAGTTTGAATGATATTGGTCCAAAGAAACATGAGATTTGAAACTCTAAAATCGCAATACGGGTTTTGTCAATCGCAGCAAGGATGCCATGTTTTTCAGAGATCAGCATATGTCGACCGCAGCAATGTAAGGGTTAAAGAATACATGGTATGTTGGCATAAAATTATACGAGGGGCGTTCAAGTTCTAAGGTCTCCGATTTTTTTCTCTGGACTGGGAGCAGATAGACACATGAGGTTTAGTTTAAAATACGTGTGCACTCTTTGTGAATGCATGACAAAGATGGCAGCACTGTACGGCACACAGAACTCTAGTGGTGGCGGCGAGTGTAAGGAGTGTTTTTGATACTTAAAATGGCGACATTTTCATTACAAGAACAGCGAGTAATCATTCGTTTTCTCCACTTGCGTGGTGCGACACCCATTGAAATTCATCGCCAGTTGAGTGAGACGTGTGGTGATGGTGTCATGAATGTGAAAAATGTGCGTTGGTGGGTGCGACAGTTCAAAGAAGGCCGAACGTCGTGTGACAACGAACCAAAACAATCTCAGCCTCGCACCAGCCGGTCTGACAACATGGTCGAGCGAGTTGAGGAAGTTGTTTTGGAGGATCGCCGATTGAGTGTGGAAAACATCGCCTCCAAAGTTGGCATTTCCTTGGGATCTGTGCACAAAATCCTGCATGAAGACCTGCGAATGCGGAAAGTGTCCTCCAAGTGGGTGCCACGAATGCTGGCGGACGACCACAAGGCTGCGCGCATGGCAATTTGCCAGGCGATGTTGACACGTGATGAAGGCAAGAATGGGACTTTCTTTTCATCAACTGTGACAGTGGATGAGACATGGATATCATTTTTCAATCCTGAAACATTCACCAGTCGTGCCGCTATTGCATCAGCAATTTTCCAGTGGTCAAAACAGACTCCTACAGAAGCGTTCACAGCGGCCATGGAATCATGGCGTCGACATTGTGAAAAATGTGTACAGCTGCAGGGAGATTATGTTGAAAAGTGACAGAAGTTTCAAATTTTTTGTATGATTATTGTGTGAGAAAAAAATCGGAGACCTTAGAACTTGAACGCACAACGTATTGTCATTAATCTGGTGTTTTGGGGATGGTATTGACAGGTGGGTGTGTGTATAAGTTATGTCGAATATGGCACCTGCTAAGGTAGAAACATAGAGTTGGCCCTATGCTTAATTAAGAACCATGCCATGAAGACATATGAGGACGTGGCGCTGTGGTTCACACATTCTTAATCTCAGCGTGGAAGTGAGTTGTAATCTTGAAGGCTCAGGGGAAGGAGACCCAATACCATTCGATAGGGTGCTGGGTGGGTCTCAGAGCCAGTCTGGATGCTGTGAGGGAGTGGAACATCTGCAGGGAATTTGATTTGTTGGCCATTCAGTGCGGCTTGGTCTTTGTACAAACTGAGCTGTTGTAGTTCCTTTGTCAGCTGCTTCAGAAGTGTCCACACATTTTTCTGCTGTGTGCTTTACAGTGTGACAGCACTTAACATTAATGTATTGCGTACTGCACTGATATCTGATGACTGCAAGTTCTTAAGGAAATATTAATAACTGCTCCTTTAAAGTACTACACGGTAGCATAGTTTGTTGAGGCACTATGCTACAAACCTGAAGTTCATAAGTTTGATTCCCAATGAGGTCACTGGATATTTCAATTTACCTAATCCTTCCAGCCGCACTATGGCCCTGGGGTCGACTCAGCCTCTAACAGAAATGAGTACCAGGAATCTTCCTGTAGGTAAAGGGTGACCGGCGCATGAGGCCGACAACCTTACTGCCATCTGTGGGCTGATTGTTTAGAAGATGTGGCAGCCTCAACCTCTCACAACTCTATGCGGCTTCATGGCCTGTTACAGGGATAGCTTTACCTTCACCCTTGAAGTACAGGATAATTCAAAATTAAGTAACAACTTTGAAAAATCATATAAATTAAACTGACCACATAATGGTCGTGTAACCAATGACTGTTTGCTGCCTGCTTGTTGCTGGGTGGCGCCCTCCACAGTTCTCATTATGAGAACCTTACATCTAACTCAGTGCCTGGAATGATTACAGAATTGGGATCCTGGCGTGGGATTACCGAGATATGTGTCGTGGCATCCCAGAACCGAATGGTGTGGCAGTACTGAGTATGAAGTTGCTGGAAAAAGCTGGTTACAAAGTGTTGTCCATCCCTTATACCAAGTACAATCCTCGAGAGAAGTTGGTGAGAAGGGTGCAGTATCTGGATCATCAGTTGAAGTCAGTAGTCAGAGGTTCCTAGATTCATGTTAAAATGATAATTTATGTTGCAGTGATAAGTAGGAATTATAAAAATTAATTTATCAACAAATGGTCAGCACACAGCTGTTTTTAATAGTGTATGATTCCATTCCATGGGCACTGTAAAATATGTAAATATCTGCATTATTTGTATTGTGTGCCACTTGGAACTGTAAATCTACCCAGACTTACACATGTTCAGCTGACATTAATTTTGTGTTAATGTGATTTGTATGAAGTTTTTAATGAAGACTAAAGAGACGGTGAAATTTTTTGTATGAAACAAAAGTATGATTAGGACCTGTAAATGACTGAAATGAATGGTATTAAAATTAACTGGATTACATATTTATAGCAACAACTAGAGGCACTGAAACCAAATGGATGAAAAATCGAGTAAAAGTTTCCAGTTACATGACATTTTTTGGGACTGCCTCTATCACATACGTTGGACATTCCTGTATACTTCTGTAACAAAATGTATGAAGGTTAAGTTGTTCCATGCTTAACCCCTCAGCGTGGTTTGCTGTACATGGTACGCTGGTATTTAAATGGTCCTACCTGCGGTTTGCCGTACACCGTATGCCAAGCTGTAAGCTTAATTTCGAAGGCCCATAAATATGGAACAAACCATGCCAGCATGATGACGATTGCACTGGGCTGTTGTGAAAAGAATGTGCTCTCTGTTCTTATAAATATAACGTTCAATTTCCTGCAGCTCTGCCAGTCAGTCTAAACAGAACGCTGACCTCACAGTTACGATGGCCGAGTGACTATGATATCAACATACCACAAAGATGATATGCATGTGGTTGTGAATAAAGCAAACAGAAACAAGAAACAAAGCCCTTGGTTGTTTGTCATTACAACAGAAACATGCTAGGAGTGGATCTGACGGATCAAATGCTACAGCCGTACTTGCTTGAACGAAAGAAGAGTACTAAGTAGTATCAGAAGTTATTCAAGAGGCTACTGAATGTAGCAATACATAACGCAATGGTCATATATCGGTGTCTCCCGAATAATAAAATCATGGGCACGCTAAAGTTCAGACTTTCACTAACACAAGACCTTGTGGAAAATCACGGTTCTGGTTTTCTTCGTCCTGTATACGGCCATCCGTCAGTTGAGCCGCTGCCTAAAAGACTCTCAGAACATTTCCTGGAGCGTATTCCAGCCAAAGGAAAAAAGCAAAGCCTCAAAAAAGATGTGTGGTGTGCACAAAACATGGTAAAAGGAAAGAATTTATTTTTGGTCTAGTGAATGTGCGGCGGGGGTGTGTTTAGATGGATGTTTCAAGAAATACCATATGAAACTCAATTTCTAATCCACTTGCTTCCATCGCTCAGATACAGGGCGCTCATATTATAAGGTAAGATTATAAAACCATCTTTTAATATGATTTCAGTGAAAAATTCATAATTATACCTCATATAGTTCAAAAGTTATGATACATAATAAAATTTAGAGCAAAATTTAAATGGGCAGTTAAAAAATACTACCGCAGGAGGCCCCACAACAGCGATATTTAAATGCCTGCGCTGAAGGGTTAAAGAAGTACCACACTGTGAAGATGTTTTTCTCCAATGAAAGAGACCACGCTACCCATTTGAGAGAAGGCTGGATGGGCCCCAGAGCTGGTCTGGATTCTATGGAGAAGAAAAAAATCTCTTGACCCTACTTGGAATTAAACCCCTATCCTTTGGTCATCTGGCTGAGCTGTCTCAACTGCCCTAGTTCTGTAATGAGATTTCCTTTTAAAGAAAATTTTCCTGTATTGTATGCACAAATTCAGTTGCATGTGCAATTCCATACATACTTGTGAGACAGCTAATTAAAGACATCCAGTTCCTTTACTGTGATATATATGCAATAGAACAACGTTTTTCCATTTTTAATGTAGAATAAAACTTCATAAAGTACCACCATTTAATCTGACACCCTGCACAAAGAAGTTAAATTTAAGTGGTTATATTTGAAACCGAACAGGGTGCTGAGGAGAATATTTGGACTGAAGAGACATGAAGTGAAGGCAAGTTGGAGAGAACTGCATAATGAGAACCTTCATAACTTATACTTTTTGCCAAGTATAGTTATAATGATCAAGTCATGGAGGATGAGATAGGCAGGGCATGTAGCATGAATAGGGGATAGGCGGAATTCCATATAGGATTGTTGATGGGTAAGACAGAAGGAAAGAGACCACTGGGAAGGCCAAGGTGTAGGTGGGTGGACAATATTAAAATGGTTCTTGGATAGGATGAGGTTGTATGGACTGGATAAATCTGGCTCAGGATAAGGACCAGTGGAGGGCTCTTGTGAACATGGTAATGAACCTTCAGGTTCCATAAGATGCTGGAAAGTTCTTGAGTAGCTGCACAATGGCAGCCTCTCAAGAAGGGTTCAGCTCCAGGAAGTGAGTTATATTTAAAACCAGTTTGGACCATATCTTATAAATGAAATTTTATAAACATTCTCTGCTTTCAACCAACACCACACTTTTTGCATGGCCATCTAAAGTTTGATCAAATGATAGAGTGGAGGTATAGGTCCACAGATTCATAGATGTGAGTGGCCAGCTTCTGTTCAAGAAACATCAGTTTCAATAAGAAAGGTTATGCTGATGTTCTTTTAAATGATAAAAAGAAAAGGTTGTCCCTGTGCTTAATTAATTATGCACTATGCCATGAAGATATATGGAGGAGTAGAGGTATAGCTCCACCATTCTTGACATTGGCACTAGATGGAGGTGAGTGGTCAGCTTGACACCTCAGCCACTTTACTCTTGGGAAGGCACCCTGGGAACCCATTGGATAGGAGGCTGGGTGGGCCCCAGAGCTGGTCTGGACCCTGTGGAGAACTGAACCCTCGCCGTCCAGCCTGTAGCCCATTACCGTACCAAATGATCTGTCCCTACTCCTTCATTTAAATAATAAGAAAGAAATTTTTTGTTTAGTTTTTTCTGCAGTGTTTCATTATTGGATTATGATGATATTTCTGTCTGTGATTACAATGAAACTGATTTTGTACTCATGAAGAATGCTGTCTTCTGGGATGTGGCACCATATATATCTTGTGTGAACCGACGTTTCTGAAGAACGTATCACCTCCATCTTCAGGGTAGAAAAATCTGGGAGTGAGGAACCAGCTTGAGCAGGTGGCTGCAGACTGTACTCATAGATTTTGCTTCTTTTTTTTTCCCTTGCTGTATGCACTTTTCCTTTTGGAACACTGCTACATTCTTATGTTTCCTAAAATTTACACACATTTCCCCAATTTGTCCTTAAGCCTGATGATGAAAATTTACTCAGTTAATCAAATTACTCAACCACCTATGCTACCTGTTCTGCATCTGTCCGATAAGGTCCTTTAGTCTCTGAGCATCACAGTTTCCCCCGAACATATTACCAGTGTCTTTCAGGGTAGGTCATTGGTGCGGCTGTCAGCTTCTAGATGCATGGCCCAGCTCACCTGTGTAGTATAAGTTCACCACGATTACTATTTCCTCTGCTCACTTAGCTACTTAAATTCTTCTCTTCTTGCCTTTGTGACCACTCAGGACTTATCCAAAATGGGTTTCAGCCATTGAAGTACCAATACTATTTCCTGTAACCCTGGATCGGGGCCCTTACAAGATACTACCTCCGGGAGCTGGGAGGACTGGAGCTTGCCTGGGCAGGGGTGCTACCCCATGAAGTGTGGGTCTCTCAGATCACACCAGCTGCCCCTACCAGCAAAAATGATTTTTTTTTAGAAAAACATCCTGGCTCTGTGTGTGACTTTGGAGGAAGAAAAACTTTGCATAATGTCCTGTAGCCTCTGTAGATAAATTAGCTTGATTCTGCATGTTCCTTCCATTTCATACCCATTTTCTAGCAGTTTCTTTCTTTCTTCTACTGAATGCTTCTCTCTGTTCATAGCACTTTGTTCTCATGCCCAAAATATTGGGGCATTTGCTCAGAGCAAGAGTTGTGGAGTCAACAAAAGCCGGCCATTATTAGGCAGGCACCTGTAAACAACAACAGAGGAAGGCCTTTTCTGCGTGGGTTGTGCTGATAGCTGTGCACATAACAATGAAATATGTCATGCCATCATTAAGCAATAATAGGCAATAGAGGATAGCATTTTCTGCACAGTTTACATCTGTTAGAGAGAGCTGCTTCAATTTAGTTGCTGTTAGAAGCTGGTAGCTGAGGCCTGGGACAGTTCAGGAACCCAGCTGAAGGGGAATATCTGGCATTGGAAGCTGCTACCAACAGCAGTGAAGGTGTGACTGTAGATACTAGTGTAACAACGAACTGTAAAGTGTATTCATGAGTCGTGTGTTAAAAATACAGTCCAATAAATCTGATTACCAATCCAAAACCCTTCATGTCTTGTGCTTCAGAAACTGTCTCTGTGTACCATCATCAGGGTTTGATCAACTGCTGATGATGCGAGATGCAGCCAATGATATGTCTGGTTGCATAGGAAGTCTTCACTGTGTATTCTTGCCATCAGAGCTTCAAATGAAGTATCTGTCAATAGATGTTGGCATGGGAGCTGACCCTGTATTGAACCGATGTCTGATGGCAAAAAATAATTTTATCGTTAAGAGAGGCTCCTGGCTGTGGCAGTAATGTTCCTCATGAGGACACTTCTACACCATTTTTCTCAGCTTAATTACCCCTTGCCTTCGTAGTCCTACGAAGAACCTTGGGCACCTTTTCGACAACAGATTCCACTTCTTATCTGCTATTTGCCATTTGCTACCATCTCTGTCCTTTCCTGTCTTATGAATCATTCCATACATCTTGCAGACTTCTCAATCTGTGCTTTCCACTTCTACTTTCTGGATTACTTTCAAGAATCCTCTTAGCCACTCTTGTTTGATCTCAAATCCTCTCCTTTTAATATCCACAGCAGTTCAAGAGTTTTATACCATTTAGCGTTCCCTCAGTAATTTTTTCATCTCCATTTACCATTTTTTGCACTTCTTAACAAAGAATGTCTTTAATATATATTGTATTATATGTACAAGTATATAATTTATAAATGTAATAGTTGGGTGCTGACCAAATGTTGAAGATGTTTAATATGTACTATTGTTGCATTAGAGAAGTACATTTTGTATTTATCTGCATCTTGTAGATATAAATAATACAATTTGAAGTACTTAACCCATATTTATAGCCATTGACTAAATATTTCTCTAAATGTTCTTAGAGTAATATGTAAATATGCATGGGTGCCCACAGATTTTTCTTCAATTGGGAGTAGCCAGTTTTGTGAGGGGAGACAGGCAGAAAATTTTCTTACAAATCTACACTGAATGTTCAAGATAGAGAAATAAATTTTTAGTTCAATTTAATATTTAGTATGTGGGATTTGAGGTTCTTGCGGTAGTTATTGTGAATGGTTCCATCTTCCGGGGTATAACACTGAATCGTTTTGAAGGAATGTGTCACTTCCATCTTTAGGGTTGAAGACTAAGCCAAGCAAGAAACTGGAATGAAGCAGGCTGTAAGGATAGTGACATTTTGTCCAAAATGTTGGTTGTCTTTCAACAGACTACAAAGTGTTATACAGTGTTTACAGTATATGTTTATTCTTTTAACTCAGTTCATTTGTAATTTACATATGAGGCCTGGACTAACTTAACGCCAGTATGTTACAGTTAGGTCGGTTGCATTCTGTCCAACAATATTGGACAGCAGCTCAGTTGTGTAACTAACAATTGTAGTCTCATCTTCTGAGGTCACATTGAATGGCACTCCTGAGCTGGAGGTGGAATCAGCAGCCTTTCGTTAAGAGTGTTGGGGTTGGAATATGATATTCCTTTGAGGCCTTGCACCCTACCCACTTGCCTCTAAAATTCGTCAAAGTTCTGATTTCCTGTCATTTTCAAAATATCTTATGACTGTTGATTAAATTTGAGGAATACTTTGTACCAATCAGTTCAGAATCTTTTCTTATTCCCATCTTGTCTAGAAACCTGATGATTAAAATATACAAAACTACAAATTTTGCCCTTTGTTATGTATGGGTGGGAGACTGTCGCTCTCATTAAGTGAAGAATGCCGAGGATGATATAGGAGGATGAGGACAATGTATAGTGAGCAGCTTCATAATTTGTATCTTCAGTCAGTAACCTGGGATAACTCAGTCGGTATAGCGACAAGGTGTTTGAATGGGGTTTGATTGATGGCATGGGCAAGAGATTTTTCTCTCCTCCACAGCATCTAGACTGGCTCTGGGGCCCACTCACCTCCAGCTAGTGCCAAGTTCAAGAAAATGTGGGTCTATACATCCACTCCCCCATATGTCTTCATGGTGTAGTGCTTAATTAGCACTGTTAGCATTATTAGGAAGATCAAATAATGGAGGATGAGTTGAGTAGAGCATATAGCATGCATGGGAGGTAAATCTGGAGGGAAGCGGTCATTTGGAAAACCCAATTGTCAATGAGACAATAATGTGAAAACGGAACATAAAGAAGTAGGATAGGAGGATGCGCACTGCATTTGTCTGGCCTAGGATAGAGACCAATGGAGGACTCTTGTGAACATGGTAATAAACCTTAGGGTTCTGTAAAATGCTGGAAATTCTTGGAAGATTAACAATACCCACATTTTTTCTTCAGAAGCCAGTTTTTATGATATTCAGGTTTAAATATCTAAAGTGGCCTAACAAATCTTGGAAAACTGGGATGAGACACCATGTAGGCTCATAAATATGTACCAAACTATTCGGCTCAAATCTTCATGGACATCCCCCCCCTTGTCTGAGAGAACGTCAAAGTTTAGGAGAATAGACGCCATATTGCATTGCCAACAAGCTCCTGCTTGTTTTGGGCTTATTTTACGACTCAGACTATGTTATGTGCAGTGAATTATAAATTATGTGGAAGGAAGCGGTCGTGACATAGTGGAAGTACAATCCCAGCATGTACCTGAAAGGAGTGATAACAAATATACCACTGCCCTACCAGCAGCTGTACTGGACGACATTTCAATATGGCGGTACCTCCGGAAAACGAAGCAGGAGTGCCAACTCTTGGCCGGGAGGAAATTTATTCTATAAATTTGCAGCAAAGATCTTCCCGTCATATCGATAGCTACGCAATAAGCTCTTTCTGAATGAATTGGATGTGATCAGAAAAAGGCCCTGAGACACAGTAATTATCTACCATGACTTACGCGAGACGTGAACATAGGCACTGGAACCACTTCTCACTCATTTGGAAACAGTGGCTGTATTTAAACGACAATAAACTTTTATTCAGCATTAAAAATGTAAACGTAAAGCTATCCGTGGCTTTAATTAAATAAGTATCGCTCCAAGAAGACGTATGGAAGGATGGAGGAATAGCTTGCTGAACCATCGATAGTAGATGCAGGTGAATTATGCTCCCTCCGATCTACTCCAGAGTAAACAAGCCCTCGTTTTATCGGAGCTGGAGTGGGGCCCGTTGATGGTTTAGACCAGACCAGCGATGTCCAACTGGCGGCCCGCGACTTGATTTACTCCGGCCCCCCGCCAAGTCTCAGGTTTATTTTCAAAAATCTTAACTTTACAGCTGTATTGGCATAGAATTCAGTTTTTAATAGGACGTTTCATTAGCTTACAGCATTTTGCAATTGACTGTATACGTTCTTACCGAGGTGGACAGTTCAAACTGTTTTCTAATAACTGTGTTCATGTCATGGAAATTCCAAGTCCCCCAACCCTACTTCTGTAGGGAGATGACACTGAAGGGAAGACCGTAGTGGTGAAGGATTTATGACACCTTCAAAATAGTAACCATTCCCAGCTTGCTCGCGGGGATGGGATGTTTACCGTTTCTCTCGGCATCCTGGCCTTTGTTAAGTGCCAGTTTTAGCAGAAATGTCTCCCAGTTAGTGCGATTTTAGAAAGTGAAGTGTGATTATGGAGTGTTGAGTGTAGAACTGTTTTTCAATTAAAATTGTTTTTGAAGTTATTGTAAGTGATACAGCATGTCAAATAGTAAATTGAGAAAAGTTGATAGTGAAAATAGGGCGTTCAAATCTGAGTGGGAACATGACTATTTTTTTTATATTAAATAAAGACCACAAGCCACAGTGTTTAGTATGTTTTCAAGTGCTAGCAGTTTTAAAGGAGTACAACCTAAAGAGGCATTACATGACAAATCATAAACAGAAGTTCGGAAAACACTCTTGTGAATCAAGGAAAGTAGTCTGCGATCAGTTAAAGAAAAAACTTTTCCAGCAGAAATCTCTTTTTACCAATGAAACAAAACAACAAGAAGAAGCTTTGCTGGCTTCTTATTTCGTGACATATGAATTAATGAAAGCTAAAAAAGCGTTAAGTGATAGTGAATTAATTAAGAACTGTGCGATAAAGATGGCAGAAGCTTTCAATGAAAATAAGGTAGGAAACAAATTTCAAACAGTGCCCCTTTCAAAACAGACTGTTACTAGGAGGCTGGAAGATGTTAGCAACCAGATATCTAATAATGTGAAAGACATTATCGCTAACTGTTCCCATTTCTCAATTGCCCTCGATGAAAGCACAGATGTTTCGGATACTAATCAGTTGCTGATATTTGTTCGTGCAATTAAGGAAGATTTTACAATTTTCGAAGAGTTGTTAGAAATGTTCTCTTTACACAGCACAACTAGAGGTGTCGATATTTGTAACGCTGTTAAGAGTGCAGTGGAGGAATTCGGTGGTTTTGAAAAATTGTCCTCCGTAGTAACAGATGGCGCTAAATCAATGACAGGGACAATAAGCGGTTTTGTTGGATTTTTAAGACAGAATCAAATTACTGTACCTACCTTGCATTGTATTATACATCAGGAGGCTCTATGTGCCAAATCAATTAAACTGCCTACCACCATGGCTACTGTCACAAAAATTACTAATTTGATCAGAGGAGGAAATCGATTACTCATTCACATACAATTTCTGGCCCTCTTGGAAGAAATGGATTCTGCTTACGGGGACCTGCTTCTGCACACTGAAGTAAGATGGTTAAGCCGTGGGAAATGTCTGGTACGGTTCTTTGAACTCCGTCATGAAATAGCAACATTCCTAAGAGAAGAGGTTACGAATTCTGCTGAACTGCAGAATGATCTCGAAGACGTCGAATTCTTGAGAAACTTGGCCTTTCTCACTGATATCACTCAACACTTGAATGTCCTGAATCTGCAATTGCAAGGCAAGAAGCAGACAATATGTCAGATGGTTGGCTTTGTTGACAGTTTCCGTAAAAAGCTACATTTATTTAAGTCTGCATTGGACAAAAATAACCTTCTACATTTCCCTTGCTGTCGGAAACTCTCAGAAGAAGAAGAAGGCTTGGAGTTTAGGGACTACACTGAAATTATTGAAGATTTGTCTTCAGAGTTCGACCGACGATTTAACGATTTTGAAAGCTTTCGACCTGATATTTCTTTATTCAGTAATCCTATACATTGTGATATAGAATCTCAGCCAGGTCATCTGCAATTAGAGCTTTGTGAACTTCAATGTGACCCATCCTTAAACACATCTCAGGTTACTGGAATTGACTTTTGGAAACTGCTTTCACCAGAACGTTACCCACTGTTACGAAATTGGGCTCTCAAACTTTGCTCTGTTTTTGCAAGTACTTACATATGCGAAACAGCGTTTTCATCACTGAAGCATGTAAAGTCTAAGAAGAGGAACAGGCTTTCATATGTCGTGTTATCACATATTCTTCGAGTGGCAACCTCACAATTAGAAGTGGATTTATATCATTGGTTTCCAGTTTTATGAAACCACAGTGCTCTCATTAAAGCAGTGTGTATATGAGGATTTAGGTATAATCATTAGATCATAAAAACTATGATTGAAAGTCTTTTGTGCCCATCCCTGCTGAAAGAGGAATTTGTGCTGTTTTATGGTAAGTAATTGCAAATTTCAAGGCATTTTATTTTTCTTTCTTAAATTATAATTGCATTTTTCCCCGGCATATATAAAACTAAACATAAGGCATGATCTGGCCAGTGTTTCTTTAAGAAAAAATGCTCTGAGGGTAGAAGTGATAGAAGGCAATAAAATCGATTGGTGAAATTTTCAATATCGGCTTAATATTATTTGTGTAACGTAAAATTTAAATGCATAGGTTTAACTGCGCTTATTTTTACACGGGTTGTGACTGGTTCAGTTTGGGGGGCAATACTCCCCGACCACTCTTCTGAAAGAAACACTGTATCTGGCCCCTGATGGTGTTCTATAAACTAAATTTGGCCCTCGAGATGTATTAGGTTGGCCAACGCTGGTTTAGACGGTTATTACCTCAACAATTTTTGATGACGTAGCATTCGTGTTACTGATGAGAGGAATTTATGAAGTACTCCATTGAGATCATTGAGATGGCCTCATATGACCTGAATACCACATATCATGACTATTGGTTCAAGAATTCAGGCGAAATTGTTATTACCTCTGCACTTTGAGAGGCTGATGGGAGGGAGTTATGAAGTGCGTCGTTAGGATGTTACAGACACGTAGACACATAGGCAGCAAAGTGATGTCATAAGCCTACTTTTATTTTTTTCAAAATAAGTCTAAAAAATACAATAGTGAAAACCGCATTGTTTTGTTTCACAGTTGAATGCTGATGTGGGAAGGGAAAACAGCTTTAGCCCCAGATCTGAAATCAACGTATAATAATTAGTTTTAAATTAGCATTGTAACATTGTTGATTAGTAACATTCTTGCAATCTTTTTTCGTTGCCGAATTCTCAATGCCGGTCGCCATATTTTTTGTTCAGTGTACGGAATTAGAACAGGAAGTACATCATGCCATTCTGTTCCCATTTCACCAGAGACAATAAGTGAACTATGTACCAGGTGGCGTGTACCCGATCCATAACAACCTTTCAAGAATGAACACAAAAAGTTAGGAGAGAGAAAAAATAGAGTAACATCGATATATGTGTATTGTATGCGCATGTGCCCTTTGACAGGCTTTCATTCCAAATTACAGTTCATCGACGTACAGGCAGTTGTTGCATCCACTATTCTGGTTTAGCGTTTTCATTTGACGGGATTCCTTTGTAGCGTGACTAACATTAATTGTATTTTGTATAAGATTTATTATTCTTTTCTTTGGAGAGATTACGTGTCTCCTCTTTGTGGCGCCTAATTCCCTTCCCGTAGCCTAGTTTCTTCACCTTTTGGACAAGGTGTCGATATTTTTGCACTAGTGTTTACATCCTTCCCCTCCTTATCTCCAGAATTTATTGACACCTTTGTCTGAATTGTTTACGAAGCTTATAAAAGCAGACACAGTCCGGGCGGGAGAGGAGAAGGTTTCCAGCCACACCGACTAGTAACAACTGCCAAAATTCCTAAAATGGTGAGTAACGGTCTTGACAAAGCACGTTTCACGATTACAGCTCTGGCACAATGTTTGTTATATGATTCTTTGCGTTCTCTCCTACTGTAGCCTTTTTATCACGCTTTGTATCCTTAAACAAAGGCAAGGAGTATGAAAGTAGAAGTTTAGGGAGCAGGGATCTTACATAGTTATCTCTTTTAGATCACATTACACGATTGTATTGTTGCGATAGCCGATCACCGTTGCCGAGCGGTCTAAAGCATGAAATGTCTTCGCCCGCTCAAACACTGGGATCGTGGTTTCGAATCCCATGTGAGGTATGGATGTCTGTGTTGTTCTGTGTGTAAGGGGGCTGATACCCCGTCCAAGAACTCCTGCCGACTGTCTTAAGATTAAGAAAACTTAATTTAAACAAAGCGTTTCACGGATGCCCTATGCTCCAAAGTGGGAGCAACAAGAATAGAAGAGTTTTGCGATGACAACAAAGTACTTATACGCTTACTTCAAATCTCCTTCAACAACAGAAGTTCATATTTGTTCTTTCTCTAGTATGTGGGTTTTCAAACATGATACAATCCTGATTACCAGGGCCCGGATTTTGATGACCTGAAAACATTTAAAAAATGACCGAAAAAATCCAGAAAAAGTCCAAAAAATTACCCCCAAAATGATAAAATGACCTTAAACCTAAAAATGTAAAAAAAAATGACAAAAAAAATACCTATAAAATTTACATTTCTGTAACCAGCAGCTCATATCCGAGATTTCTACAGGGTGATTCACGAAGTTTTACCCCGGCTTATGGTACATATTCCTGGGGTTATTTCCTGCAAAATTTCCTTATAAACTTGTGGTCGATTTTCAATAGTTATGGAGTAACAATAGATTTTCGAAACGCATCATTGTGAATGCAGCGCTATGCTTCAGCGTGGGCGACCATACGTTCCAGTCAGCTATGTCAGCAGATAAGATAGACCGGTTTGAATGTTGCGCGTAGGTAGATAGGCAGAGCGGTTCGTACGCGTGCGACGCATTGTGTTGACGTGCAGGGAGACATTTTTTAAAATCTTATGTAAATCCAGTCGTCTTCTAAAGCACTACAGTTTAAAGGAAATAGATTGATAGAAGGGTGTGATATGCAACCATTGGTATGTTTACAGAGTGGGATGCTGAAAATAATGTAATTTTGTAACACAAAATCGATGAAGAATGTTGCACAATGCAAAATTAAGAAATTGAGAAAAAAAATGGTTTTAGAATGCTTCTTTCCTAAAACATTAACGATTTAAAAAGTGTTTGTATTGTATTTCTAATTTGTTTTGACTGAAATTTAAAGAAAAAAGATTTTTCGCAGTGTTCAAATTACTGTATCTCTTTAATTATGAGTTGGATAACATTAGTATATTAACATTTTTTGTTCCAAATTACCTCAGGAATGCCCTCCCTAAGTGGGGGTAAAACTTCGTGAATCACCCTGTATATTTAAGAGCATCACATAGGATACAAGGAAAAAAAGATGACATGTCATCAAAATCCGGGCCCTGCTGATTACTATATGCAGCCATTTTGTTATAAATTAACAAAATGACAAGAAGAAAGAGGAAATTGCATGCTTTTATCAACCTCTGCAGTTTTCCTTATGGTTATGATAGCACCTATTTGTTCGAAAAGCAGAATATGCGAAACTCGTTCGAAAAAAATAAAAAAAGCAGAAGACATAGGCGTCTTCCACCGTGCACCCTCCACCACAGCACTGATTTTAGGGAATCACTCATGGAGCTGAGCCCTTCTGGAGAAGCCGCCAATTCTGTAGCTACTCAAGGACTTCCCGGCATTTATGGAACCCGAAGGTTCATTGCCGGATTCACAGGAGCCCTCCACCGGTCCTTAACCTAAGCCAGATTTATCCAGTCCATACAACCTCATCCTATCTAAGACCCATTTTAATGTTTTCCACCCACCTACGCCTTGGTCGTCCCAGTGGTCTCTTTCTAGCTGGCTTTCCCACCAATATCCTATGTGCATTTAGGGAATATAATTACCTTAATCCCATAGTTAAACCTACAAGCGTATTGTTGTGTGTGTATATGTATTGAACACCACTTGGTTTAACATCAACGCTCTGTATTTTGCCCACAGAATGTGATTTTCTTTCTGCGATTAAAATGCTGTCTGTGTTCAGTAAGATCACTTTATGACGACCTTGGTTCCATTTTCATTTTCAAAATATATAATCTAGTAACTTTCTTATGATTACATAGCGATTTACATCATTATCTGATAATAACCTACTTTCAGAGACGTTTTACACACAGACTCTGTATCTATCTACCTCTGTAATCCTTTTGTTGGACGTTGACGGCTTTTTCTGTTTCTTAATTATATTTACAGTCTGTAGGACTCCTTGGACGGGCGATCAGCCCTCGCAAGGCTCATACCTACACAGAATAGACACACACAGACATCCATGCTTGAGTGGGATTCGAACCCACGATCCCCGCTTTCGAGCGAGCGAAAACATTTCATGCCTTAGACAGCGTGGCCACCGTGATCGCTGATCAGCTTTAGACACTGTCTGGAGTAATTTAAATATGTATTTTTTGCTCTAATTTATTTATTCAGCTTCCATGACGTTATGTACAACATGAACTGAATTGATTATTCCTCCTGTGAACGGAACGGACCATCCTATTGCCGACACTGTGGCGACATAAAATGATTTTGTATGAAATGCACCAGAGGTTTTCAAACTTTAGCGGATAGAAAATGTCGCGTGGTCAGCGCAACGGATCCCCACGGCCGTTAATCTCGGTTTTCTAGACCGGAGCCGCTATTTCCTTGAAATAGCTCCTCAAGTATCCTCATGAGGCTGAGTGGACCCCGTTCCAGACCCACTACTTCTCAGACAATCTGTTAGGGCCGGGAATCGAACCCGGGATCTCTGGATCTGTAGCCAGAAACTCTGACCACTAGACCACAGAGTTGGCACCAACTTCACCGACAAGCGGCGGTCGCTCCATCGATATAGTTCGCTTGCGGACTACAGGCCACGGAGTTTGTTGTTTTGTTGCACCAGAGGTTTTCAAACTTTTTAATATTGTGACCCTCTGAACTAACACGACATACATGCGACCCCCCATACCTAAATCTCTTAATATAGCTAACACTAATGAGTTCAGTATCCAGCACATTTACCTGTATAGCTGCAGCTACATTTTCCGAAAGCAACTATAGACCTTACTTACTTCGCTTGGATAAAATGGCGTTTCAAATTTTTGTAGAATTCGGCGAACCCTCTCCTTCCAGGGGGTTGTGACCCATAGTTTGAAAACAACTACTTTGCTGTGAGGTCTTCACAGACGTTTCGGAGGACATTATTGCCTCAATTTTCAGGATTGAAATATAATCTAAGCAACCAAAAGAAGCAAACAGCTATCATGCTGCTTGCAGGTTGTTTTGCTTACTCTTCGAACCTAAAGATAAAGGCATTACTTTCCTCCGAAACGTCGATAGTACTCTTCTACAGTGCTCCTCGTATTCACTCATTCGTGGAGCTGAGCCTTTCTTGAGAAGCCGTCAGTTGTGCAGCTACTCAAGAACTTCCCAGCATTTTATGGAACCCGAAGGTTCATTACCGTGTTCATAAGATCCCTGCACTGGTCCATATCCTGAGCCAGATCAATCTAATCCATACCATCCCATCCTATCTCTCTAAGATCCATTTTAATATTGTCCACCCACCTACGTCTTCGTCTTCATAGTGGTCTCTTTCCTTCTGGCTTTCCCACCAATATCCTATATGCATTCTTCTTCTCCCCTATTCTTGCTACATGCCCTGCCCATCCCATCCTCCTCGACTTGATCAGTCTAATTATACTTCGAGAAGAGTACAAGTTATGAAGCTCCACATTATGCAGTTTCCTCCTTGTACTGTTTGTATAATAATGTAAATTTGAGTACTTAACATCTGAAGTAAAGGAAAGATTCGAACTGCGCACATCTGGCACAAGGGTAGGCACTCCGTCGGAAATTTCCCGTTCATTGGGAGTGTGTCGTAACCTTCTTTAGCGTCTATTGATTTGTATGCAACCGTATTTCTGAATTTTTCATAAAACAACTCGTACGACACAACGCGCATGAGCAGAAGTCGATCAGAAGCTGATTACCCAACAGAGGATCGATCGGCTACATTTCTGCCCTCATTATGTGACAAAGTATTTCCATTTTCTGATTATGAAACCTGGACTGAGCCATAACTCAGGAGGTTTGGCACTGTCTTCTCAACCCGGAGCGTCAAGTTCAATCTCGGATAGTTTCATCTGAGATTCGTTGTGGACTGAGGGGCAGTCTCTTCGATTTTCCCGTCCCAATCATCATTTCACCATTGCTGAATACTCAGCTCTCACGCCTCTTGAGATGTGGTGTTGCCCTGACCAGGCAGCACAGTATCAGATCCTTGGTCTTTCATTTGGGGGCTTCGTCTCAGCCCCGGCACTTGGCTGGGTGCAGCGATGAAGTATTTTATTATAAAACTGAATTTGATATACATTTTTATATTTGTTTGGGCTCAAGGAGAAGCGGATCCAGAGGTAAGTTTTGAAATGACGAAATATGAAGCAATGCTGATGTTTCATTGTATTCATCCGTGTTTTGAACAATATTTGCCCCTTAACTGTTTAATGTAAAGGAGAGGGAAGAAGGAATGGGGAAAGGAATGACGATAGAACGTACAAATAAACAGAATGGAAATGGAATACTGAAGAAAGGAGGTCAAGATACGAAAGTGAAACATTTTAGTGATACCGACGTTTCAGAGGAAAGTTAGTTTTGAGGGTTTCGCAGTGGAGATTATTCAGATTTGGTGGTATGGGTTGTGATATCGCTAGTCTTGTACCGTAACATTGCGGAGATACAAGCTCCCTCCATCTTCAGGGTTGAATTTCTACACAGAAGACCACATTATATGTAAGGGATTCCCATAATTAAAAATTTACTGTGTGTCAGAGGAGTTTCAAGTCTGCCAGAACTGAGACACGCAGTGCCGTTGAATGGGACACGAGAGATCAATAAATGATCGTTTAAATTTCTCCAATAGGGGGAAGTGCTGAAGCTGTAACTGTGAAGGCCGAGAGGCCCCAATTTCTTGAGATTTCTTTCAATTTCCCGTTTTTATAATTGCTATACTGAGACATAGACTGTCTTAGCTGAGGCTTTTGTTTCTTCGGAACCGCCGGGCAAATCATAGATTAGCTCCAAAACGCAGGTCAAGTCCTGTTCCTTATACGTCCTTTCGAGGTCATCTTTACTAATAATTCTGTTATTCGACCCGATATATAATCTGGCCTATTTACCGCTTTATTAAGTAACAGGTAAGTGGGCCGCGCCATAGCTCAAACGGTTAGTCGCTGGCTTCCCACCGCGGCGGCCCGGGTTCGATCACGGGTCTAGTTAAGTGGGATTTGTGGTGGAAAAGTGGCGCTGGGGCAGGTTTTGTCCGAGTACTTCGGTTTCCCCTGCCAATCTTCATTTCACCAATTGCTCCACAATCACCCTCACCTATCATCTGGGGCTGGTACAATAGGCCAGAAGTGACCTCAGTACAAGGGACTTAGTCCCACCCCACTAGCAATAAAATAAAAGTAAAAGGTAAAGGAATACGTAACTATGAATGTCGGACTTCAAAAATTATGCTATGACCGTTGCTAGGAAGCGACTCGGTAAGAACATTCCAGAAGTTACGCTCACAACAATAGAAGGACATCCGTTGCTGGGTAACGAACCAATAACCATGCATTCTTAAGAATGAAAGGTGTTTTTTGTTTCTTTACCCAACAATGGTTGTCCATATATTGTTGAGAGCGTAATTTTGCAAATATTTTACTGAGACGTTGCCTAGCAATTGTTATATGCGTCATATGCTCCCTCCTACATGCGTACCGCCTTTTCTTCTTCCGAGGGCTCTACTTGGTCTCCTCGTGGCTCGGTTTTTCCTGCGGTTACTATTCAGGAATGTGTTTTACTGAGCAGTTGCCTAGTAATGGTCACATGCATAACATAACTCCGTGGCCTATAGTCCACAAGAGAACTATACCGACCGAGTGACCGCCGCTTGTCGGCGAAGCGAATAGAGGGTATCGCGTGGTCAGCGCTACTGATCCCCACGGCCGTTAATCTCGGTTTTCTGGATCGAAGCTGCTATTTCCTTGAAATAGCTCCTAAATTATACTACGAGGCTGAGTGGACCCCGTTCCAGACCCACTACTTTTCAGAAAATCTGGTAGCGCCGGTAATCGAACGCGGGACCTCTGGAACTCTGACCACTAGACAACAGAAGCAGTCTAATATGCGTCACAATACGTTATATTAGTAAATCCGTATATCAAACGTTGGTGGGTTCTACTCGTCGAATAACTGGAAATTTTGAACAAATTTTCATACACATATTTCTGGACATTATTCATTGTCATGTTGTGATTTAAGAAGACAATGTCCGGAGACAGAGACTAGCTCTATCGATTGGGCTCAGCTGAGTAGGCTATACCAGAAGACGGAGACAACCCAATGTCCGAAACGTGTTTTAAATAAAAACAGGACAGTGAATAATCTTCAGAAACATAATATTTTATCAGACTATCACTATACCATTGTGACAGACTTCTAGATCTTACAAAGGCTCCTATCATCGCTATGTTTGGAATATTCATTAGAAGCGTAACATTCATTGAAATATAAAATTATATATAAAATGTTAGCCACACAACATATGCTCAGCTAACAGTTTCTGCCAGATGGCCGACACGTTTTGCCACATAGCGTCATCAGATAACTCAATACACTCGTACACTTTTATATCACGGGGGGGAATACATCTGGTATTTATATGTAGTTTTGCCTAATGGATCCTTTGGCCTCTCAGATGCTTATTAAATCTTACAATTGTTCTCACGTATGGTATTAAATTATCACAAAGTAGTTGAATTGGCGGAAAGTAATGGTCACATGTAAAAGTCATTTAGCGTCGAACACTGCGAGTATAAGAATATTTTTAACGTTCTGCTTGCCCCTTACATCTTGTTCAGTGCTTGCCTTACTCTTTGACCCTAAAGAAGGAGGCAATAAGTTCTTCCGGAACGCTGTTCGCCTGTGAGAACCTTAAATCCAGAAAAATTTGTTATTATTTCAGTAAATTAGGTGAGGGTTTTATGGATATTTTGTATAAGTATGACTCCTTCCAACTGAAAAATTTGGGTAGTGACATTCAAACGGATGACCTAAGTAATTTTAAAATTTATCGCCAGGTTGTCCGCCAAATTAGGACTGCCAACATTGGACGTTTATTGGTAAAAACAAGACAGAAAAGTTAACCCTACAATTTATCTTCAACGACAAATACATACATACGTTCAGACTTCCTGGTTTGTTGTTATAAGGTAAGGCCTTATTGTCTGACATGAAAATCTTTTGTTGTTCTTGTAAATGAAAATCTAAGAACCTTTTGAGGTTAAGTTTTATGCTTCGTTTCTATGTTATGCGTTCATGGTTGGCAGCGCTAACGTGGCCGTTTTAAATTTAATTGGGCCGCCCATTAATATCTTAAGTACCAAATATTTTCCTATGTGCTCATTTAAATTATGGATTTGAATGGGTAAGAAAAATCTATCACAGTTCTTGCTTTCTCATATATGTAGTATATACGAGAAAGTATTGTGATGGTGAAAAGATTTATTTTGAAATTTTGGCGGATTTAGATGTTCCCCGCGCTGCCCTTACCACTGGAATACGAAAAAATTGGTTCTTGGTATGTCCCCTCTCGGTCCGTAGTATTACTACACTCCGTAGTATTGCCTTGACCTGTTGTGGGACAGACTGTGTTTATGTTCTCTATTCCGGAGCCTTTCCGGTGAACATGAGTATTCCAGCTATTAAAATGTCGGTTCTTCAGATTAGCACAAAACCACAAATTGTCGATCTTCCCGAAAACGGCTGTAACGATTTTGATTATATTTCAGTAACATATTGATCCCATAAATAAAATTGCAAGGGCTGTTTCTTCAGATACACGTACTAGGGGCACACACACGAAATTTCGATTTTGTTGAAATCGACTTTATTGTTCGGTATTCAGCAACGAACATTGGTCTGCGGGGCAACAATCGATTTCAGTTCCGAGGTAACTTAATCAAGTCGCGTCACCGGAATGGAGGACAAAATCAGACAATTGGAAAATGTGGCAGAGTTGAGATGTTTGAGAACTACAGCAACAAATCAGAATTTGATTCCTGATGAAACTGAGAGCAGTCTGATTTCGAGATAATGCTTGCTACTATACACGTACAGTTTAGAACCGTTTGTTGCCTTGTCTAAAAACGTAAAAATTAGAATAGGCATATACCACCTACATTTTAGCTTGTAGTCTTATATGGGTGGAATCTTGAGATGTGACATAGATATGTGATATGTGAACATAGATTGGGGGTGTTTGAAAACAGGGTGCTGAGGAGAATATTTGGATCGAAGAGACATGAAGTGGCAGGAGGTTGGAGAAAACTGCATAATGAGGAACCTCATAACTTCTAATCTTCGCCTAGTATAATTAGAATGATCAAGTCAAGGAGGATGAGATGGATAAGACATGGAGCAGGAATGGGGTAGACGAGGAATATGTACAGGATTCTGGTGAGAAAGTCAGAAGGAAAGAGGCCACTAGGACTACCTAGATGTATGTGGTACGGTAACATAAAAACAATGGATCTTTGAGAAGCACAGTGGGGTAGTATAAAATTGATTAATCTGGCTCTGTAGAAGGGCCCTTCTCCATGGAAATACAGTAGAACTTGGTTATAACGTCATCAAAGGGACCTAAAAATAGTGTCGTTATAAACGAATGTCGTTGTAACCGAAATGGGCACTTCTACAGTAGCCTTATGTTAGTCACGTAAAAATCTACCAAAAACAGAGTTAAAATGTTGCATTTTTTAGTGAAATACGTAGTTAAGTACAGACTAACGTAACATTAACGTGGAATAGCCCAAATGTGTAATATCAAAGACATATTACAGCGCTTTTCACTGACAATACACACCGCACTAATACTGTACTTTAAAGTAAAGGTAGGCCTACTCACCAAATTACAGTAGATTACATCAATTATTGTGCCT
>NW_019729207.1:98206-245897 GCF_002891405.2 Cryptotermes secundus | reverse complement strand
TATTAAGAACGGACAATCCGCACATACACTATATACTACTCGTATAAGAATGTGTTTGACTTATAAAATTTAGAGGTATTTGTTAAAATGGTTGCCGGTTGAAGAAAAAGTGAAGATGGGGCAACTGTGAAGTTCTGTGTGGTGTGGTTGGTTTAGAACTAGAATGCAAATATAATAGACACAATATTGTTGCATGTGGACCCATTGCTAGGCAAGGACCGCGAAATAAGCAACTATACAACAGCCGTTGCTAGGTAACGGCTCCGCCAACAGACACGAACGCAGCAATTCCACGGCAGCAGAGGAGCAATGATTTGTACTCGTTCCATGCCGAGATGTTATAAGCAAAACAAGTTAGTGCAGTCAGTGAAGCAAACGGAAAAAATATCAGTAACACGCTATATGTGTGATACGTATACTCGAAGAAAGGCCAAGCATAGTCATAGGAGACAGACCCGTCTTCTTGTCAGAGAGGGCGTTACATAAAGACTATGACAGCAAGAGTTCATTTGAAAAAAGAATCTGATCGTAAAGGGGCCCATATACGTACGAGTCTGGCTTGCTAGTCAGGCTCGGCGAGCTTGTCTCGGGAGCCGGGCTCGGATTAATTTCACCACACACGCTGACTCCCAGCTTTGCTCGTACATTTCAGTATCCAGAATGAGTTCATCGAAGCAAGTTGCAGCAGAGATGAATGCGGTGTGTTCGGGAGGAAAAGGAAGGAAATGTGGGCTAAGAACCTGTTGTTAAGTAGAGACAGATTTACACATTTAAATTTACTGAACTTTATTAGAAATGATAGACCTGAAGACTACAAAAACTACTTCAGAATGTCAGATGAAAACTTTCAGGTAATGTTCGAATACTCTGTGCTGCGCATCTGCCACAGAACGGGCAATTCACGGTGCTCTTCTAGANGGAGACCCACACACGGACGAGTTTTGCTCATTGGAACCCGAATCGGACTCGCGAGCCAGACTCCTACGTGTATGGGCCCCTTTAGTCTCAAGGGGCTTGGCGCCAAGACGAACTGATTGGCTTTAAACCGTCAGACGTAAAGTAGTAACTTTGACTTTCACAGTCGGTGAAGTGAGGAGTTGGATGGTGAGTCAGTCAGTGATGCTGCAGTACAGTCGTTGTGAGCTGTTTCTGAGAGAAGCTTGGTAGCTGGGGCACGGGGATAATTCGGGAACCCAGAGAAAGCGAAACTCTGCCATTGAAAGCCGCTACCGAGCAATAGCTACGAGTAGTAGAGACTAACAGACTGAGAACACTAGTCCGTGTGTGACAGTTATTTGTGAACTGTAGTCACGAGTTTTGTGTTAAAACGTTCAATAGATCGATTACCAATCCAAACCTGGGGTTAAGTGCGGCCAGAGTGTAATGATGTCAACCTCACCGCCATCTGTGAGCCGATTGTCTGCAGAATGCTGGAGCCTCTACGCCTCACAACCGTATGGGCCTCCATGTCTTGTTACAGGGATCGCTTTACTTAACCTCACCGCCATCTGTGAGTCGATTATCTCCAAAATGTTGGAGCCTCTACGCCTCACAACCCTATGGGCCTCCATGTCTTGTTACAGGGATCGCTTTACTTAATCTCACCGCCATGGGTGAGCCGATTGTCTACAAAATGTTGGAGCCTCTACACCTCACAACCCTATGGGCCTCCATGTCTTGTTACAGGGATGGCTTTACCTGTGTACTTTATAGTGAAGACCAAGTCTGTAACATATTACAATGTGTTGGTGACGTCAGCCATTTGCTGTTAATAACCCATCCAGCACGCAAAGTAGAATCGATATGACGTTTATATTGACCTTGTTTCATTAGCACGAAGCATTTATGCATAATTCGGGCTGTCTAAAGATTGGCTGTAAACGCAGGAGAGGTGAGTAGCAAGAAGGGCTGGAAAGCATAGTTCACAATGCACTGACCATCCCACAGTGTTCAGTGATGTATGCAGACATCGTGCGTACAGCCCGTAGTGTAGGTCCCTCCATCCATGTGCCAACATGAAGCGAATGCGCTGTTTTGTGTACATACTCCGTGGATATTCCGAATGAAGTGTAGTTATTACGGCTTTCAGATTCTTTGTTTCGGTATTCAGTATTATTCAATAAATCATCAGTGGATATTTCTACTTCAGACTTTATACAAATTACGCCTTTTGCTCTGTTTCAATTCATGATTAATTTCTGATCAAAGATAGCTCAGTCAGTATAGTGACTAGGATACGTACTAGGCGACCGAAGAATCAGGCTCAGCTACCCCCCACCCCCCGGCAGAGGAAGTTTTTACTGTTCTCTACATCGTCCGTATCGGTTTTGGGATCCATGCAGTCTCCTGTCTCATGGGTACGAGATTATTATAGCAGAAGAAATGAACCTGGGCGCTCATCATCTAGCGCGAGGTTAGGAATGTGTGGAACTATACCTTCACTCCCTTTACTTTATTTTTCTTACACATAATCATCGTTCCGTAAAATTCATCTCGCGTTTATTTTTCCATCTCTGCCGTCCTCCAATTGAGCCTTTTCCGAGTGCAGGATTTGAGGTTCTAACAGCGGTGGTATTGAAGAGTTCCATTTTCTGCGATACAACTCTTTTTTCCAAGACGTTTTCATATAAAAATATTCTATGTTCATTCCGTGTCTTCCCAATCGTAACAACACCTCCAGCTCATGCTAACATCCTGCAGTTCACTGTTCTAACAATAGCAGGTGTCCAGTGATGAAGATCCTTGGCATGTAAAATCCTAAACTGTTTTCTCCTACCCTCGTACTAAGAACTTGAATGTCTTCCTGAAGACTTCGTTTTATGATGCCCTATAATTTAAGCGTAGTGGCTCGGTTTGCTACCAGCTTCATGCTGGTTTCTTGCTTGGTTTCGACTCTGAAGATGGTGGCGATACGTTCCTCCGAAACGTAGGTTAGTTGCTTTTCATAACCACCGGTGTGAGGACCTCAAATCTTACATTGATTATACTTCTGAAAGTTTCCACAGACACTATCGGAACTAGGTGCCAACTGCTGATGTCAATAGTTAAGTTTCCTCAAGATTTCAAAATTACTTCAGTACAAGGATCAGTAACTTCGTTGTGTGCAATTTTAGAGAACGCATTTCTCTCAGTGGGTTCTCTGATCATGATGACGCTAAACAGCAGTAAAAAATATGACGATATTACAGAGCTGTTGTTTATATCGAAGGAAGTGTGTCATAAACCAATGGTTCCCAACCTATTTTTTCTATAAGAAGAGGGCCCAGTATTGGGCCGCAACCCGGCGGTTGAGAAACACTCTAGAAACACTAAACCTAGTGCATGCGCGTCCAACAGTGTGCAGCTGTGGATACTTCTAACTTAGGGCAATTTAATGCGGTCTGATACCTACCGGTGTTGCCCTGACTATAATACATTTCATGTGTCTGAGTGTGGATTTTTTGTTTTCGAAAAATGTATTAAGTTCATAAAAATTAAAAAATGCCTGAGAAGCACGAAATTTTCGGAAATTTAAATAATGGGGAAGTGGATATATGGACCCACGTTTTCTTGACCTCGGTGCTAGTTGGAGGTGATTGGTCAGCTTCACGTCCCGGCCACTTTATCCTCTGAGAAAGATCCCCGGAACTCATAGGATAGGTGGATAGGTGGCTAGGTGGGTCCCAGAGCCGATCTGGGTGACATGGAAAAGTGAAAATTCCGTACCCTACCGGAACTCGAACTCCGAACCCTCGATCGTCCAGCTCATAGCCAGTCGCACAAAAAAAAAGAATAAAAACGGAAATTTGAAATTGTCGCGAAGAGAAACAAAGAAAGAACGTTGAATCTACTAGTTGCCAAGCGGTTAGGAATTCATTGTACGCATGCGCTAAACTACGGTTTGAACTCTTTTTTTTTTTTAACTGGTGATCCGTGGTACGTAACACGGATCATTATAAGCAGGTCTGAAACGCTGTATTCCACGTAGGCGAGTGCGAGGTATGCCGGCAGGCAAATTTAAATTGGGGCATTTTTTATCATATCGGTGTAATGGACATTATATAACGTTTGGAATTTATTTTGAACCATTACACTATGTCTGGTTTATCAAATAAAGTCGTATTAATAACAGGTAAAGTTGAAAGGTTGGAGGAAATGTATTGTTACTGTCAATATCTTTAAGAAAAAAACGCAACAGGTATACGAAGTCAGTCAAATAGAATAGAGCATGAATTGTGTAGTAAGGTAATATATTAATTAAAAGTAATCAAACACTACTTATTATGTTGTTCATTATACGGTAATTTACACAGAAAGCAAAGCTTTCTATTCAGTTTTTGTGCTTGTAATATGAATCTAAGTGGACGGCTGTTTGCCATATAAACGAAAAAATGCACATAAGACACATGGTAGGAGACAGTATTACATGATTCCACACATGCAAGGAAAATTGTTATAGCAAGTCATAAGTGAGATTAAATAAGGATAATAATACAAAATATGAAAATACATAATCTGTCCTGACCTTATAGCGCCCACACGGATTGCAATGTCTTCAATATCTGTAAATAGAAAAGAAGATTCATAGAATTATTTTGTGAATGAATACTTAGATTAAATTTCAATGAGTTATTAAACCAATGTAGGACCTGCAACACTTGCAAATAAAAAATAAAAAGGCCTTTGATTACATACTTTTAAGTTTACTCATGTAAATATTTATTACATGGAGATTAAAATACTTTATCCAGTTGGCAGAAATTGAATTTACAACTTTAGGAAACTTGACCGTTATGAAATGTTATATATTTATATACATTTGTGTATATAAATGATTGTAACAATTCTAGTTAGAAGAAACAGTGACAGGGAAGGAAGAATATTGCATCCTGCCTCATGATTTATAGCAGGATAATAAAGTGGAAACCCTGGTGGGAGATCCTTTGTAGGGTTCATTCACTGTAAACTATTTAACACAAATTTGAGTATATTAAAGGCCATTTCATTATGATGCCTGTGGAATGGGTTGATATATGGTGAGGAAGGAACTGGTCTAGCTCCTGCATTTGTATTGACAATACATGAGGTTCACTGGAACGATTTTCAGCTTAGCATCACTGGTTATGGAGCCTAACCTCTGCTTATGAAAGTGCAGAAAAATTACAAAGGCTTTTGTTAGTTGTGTTATCAGTGACTTGATTGTGTTTGTTGAGGTTGCTCAGTATAGTTATTGAAGTCATATGTAATGAGCAAGTTGGCTCTGCTTTGTATTAGGACATGTCAGGTTTGACTCTTGGCCGTGACACTATCATTAGTGAAGTGTTCCTTGATTTTCCTTCGTTCCTCCAGGCAAATGTCAGTGCCTACTTTTCTTCCACCTGCTTTCTAATTCATTGTTCATTGTACCATTTGATGCAGTGGAACGAGAGTTTCTGACAGTATCTTAAAATAGACAATAAATAAATAAATAATCAGGTGATATGTGAGAGCAGAATTCATGGAATCGCTGTTGCATGTAGGCGCAAGCTCGGGTATAGGCGCAGGGGCAGCTCTTCATTTTGCATCTCTTGGATGTCGCCTTGCCATATGTGGTCGGAACAGAGAGAACTTGCAGAAGATAATGAAGCAATGTATCGACTCTGGATTGCCAGACGAAAAGGTAATTATCCACAGTTTATTAGATTTGAGGTTGTTGCCGTAGTGACCACAAAGAGTACTGTCTTCTGGAATGTAAGACCTTGTAGTCTGATAGAAGCCCACTGAAGTTTTGGAGCAACATATGACCCCTCCAACTTCATGGTATAAGAGTAAGGTAAACAAGAAACCAAAGAGAAAACAAACAGCAAGCTTAACTTTCTTCACTTACTCATTCACCCTGAAGATGGATGCAGTATCTCTGAAACTTCAGCAGACGTTTACTGGAGTACATAGCATTACATGCAAGAAGATAATACATATCATATCCACAGTTTGCCTATTGATGAATGTTACATTTTGAAAATAGTACTTAAATGTTTAACATATATTGGTATTCCATCTTTTGTGTATTTTGTCATTTCTTTCTGGTCTTAGATTATGAACATACTGGGAGATGTGTGTGTCGTGGCAGACTGCGAACGTACCATGAAAGAAGTTGTTGAACGCTATGGTCAACTTGATGTTTTGGTGAGTTTATTTAGACAATGTTATTTTTAGCTGCTACAGATCACCTTAAGCATTATAACCAAGGAAGTTTTTTATCAGATGTTCCATTCCTGTAGAATACTTTCCACATATTATCAATCATATTTATAATATCTGTATACATTTAAAATATTAATGAAGTTTAAAGTTACCATCTTTGGTGTAGTCTGATAGATATATACCAACATTTCAGATTTAACTTTATGAGTTCAGTCCTTATATATGTGCTTGTCCTTCGTAGATATGATGGGTGGAGGGCAAATATTTGTATCTATATAAAGGTAGTTAGTTAGCTATTTGGAGAGGGTGGGTTTCCCCATGCACTTAGACCTGTATTGNGAGGCTCCCACATTTTCTAGACAGACAGCTCAAGGATGGCTGTGAGGTCAGCCTTACGTGCCGGCCGCCCTTTACGCCCAAGAAGATTCCTGATTCTCATTTCTGTTAGGGGCTGAGTTGACCCCTGGNATGAGGTGGGAACGTTACCTCTAGACTACGGAGGCCGCTTATATAAAGGTACAGTAGGTAAAGCTATCCCTGTAAGAGGCCGTGAAGGCCCGTAAGGTTGTGACATGTTGAGGCTCCCACATTTTCTAGACAGTCAGCTCAAGAATGACTGTGAGGTCAGCCTTATGTGCCGGCCGCCCTTTACCCCTAAGAAGATTCCTGATTCTCATTTCTGTTAGGGGCTGAATCGACTCCTGCGTCATAGTGAGGCTGGAAGGATTAGGTCAATTGAAAAATCCAATAAACTCATCAGAACCTGTGACCTTCCAGTTTGTAGCATAGTGCCTCAACCAACTATGCTACCACATACCCCCTTTTGTATCTGTATGTTGGAAAGAAATATATATATATATATAATGTGAACCACTTATAGGTACTTACAGTACAATGCAACCCCACAGAGCATTAAAGTTGGCCAGCCTTGCTCTGTTACATTACAACTGAAACATATAGTAAATACTTTATATACATTTATATTGTAGCGTGCATGATGTGAGACGAGATAGCGCAGTCAGTGTAATAACTGGCCGTGGGCTCGATGGCTGAGAGGTCAGAATTGAAGTCCTGGTAGGGGCAAGATTTTTCTCCTTTCCATGTCATCCGGACTGGTTCCGGGACCCACCAAGCATTCTATACAGTGGGTACGGGGGCCCTTTCCCTGGGGTAAAGTGGCCAAGGTGTGAAGCTGAACACTCACCCCCAGCTAGTACTGAGGTTAAGAATATGTTGATCTATACATCCACTCCTGAATCTTCTTGGTACTTGGTATAGTGCTTAGTTAAGTACAGGGACAGTTTTGCCTTTATGGGGCCGGGGGGGGGGGGCGATAACTGCGAAGGGATAAGTATCAGCTTACAGTTTAGGCCGCGCCATAGCTCAAGTGGTTACTCACTGGCTTAGCGGCCTCCATAGTCTAGAAGTAACGTTCCCACCTCATTACTCGTAGTACGCGGGTTCAAATACCCGGCGGAGGTCGTCGAATTTTTAAGGGCGGAAAAATTCAGGGAGCAAGTCCTCCGGGAGGGACTTTAAGCTGTGTGTCCCGTGTCGTAGCTTTACGGCACGTAAAAGAACCTCATACCTCCAAAGGAGGTCACTGAGCCAAAATTGCGGACGTTTCCCGCCCAACAGCAGTCACTAATACCTCCGGTAGATGGGGGAAGCATTATAGATACCTCTCAGCCAGTAGAGCCGGTCTCGCTAGCTGGGCGGGACTGATGGTAAGCACCAATACCGGTAGGATATAGAGACTGGTAGAAATCATAGAGGGAAGCACAATGGACCACTACAGGTCTAAGTGCATGGGGAAACCCACCCTCTCTAATAACTAACTAACTAACTAGTCACTGGCTTCCCACTACAGTGGCCTGGGTTCAAACCCGGTTCTGGTCAAGTGGGATTTGTGGTGGACAAAATGGCGCTGGGGTAGGTTTTCTCCGGGCACTTTGGTTTCCACTGCCAATCTTCATTCCACCAAATTCTGCATCATCATAATCACCTGAGGCAGGTACAATCAGCTTACAATGAGCAGTTCCAAGTGAATTTAATGATTATTTATTACAGGAGAAGAATTCATCCCAGTTTGAATTGTTCTGTTTATAAATCCTCCTACAAAATGATCCTGTTGAGTAAACCCTCATGCATGCATTTAACTTAACATGAATTCAACCATAGACACTTGCCAAGAAGATAAATCAATAAATAACATAAGAAAAATACATTTTTATTCCCCCCACCACCTTTGCAAATAGTGTGTTAGCAGAGGAGGAAGTCTAGTCTTCAGAATTTCTGGGATAAGTGGAGAGTGTTCATATTTATGATTTCCTCTTCTATTCTTCCATTCTATCTCTCTCTATTTTTATGCAGTTAAAAATAAAATTATTGTACATTTCACTTGTATTCATTCATTCATCAGTAATCTGTCAGACAACAGGTCCACAGTCTCTTCCAAAACAGTTCCTCCACTTAATGCGATCTTCTGTTTTTGGAAAGAGACTATCCAGGAAAAGTGATAATGTTATAGTTTTTCCATTTGCTTTCCACATCGCAGTACAACAGCCATTCAAACCGCTCTGGTCACGCCTGTTGCTATACAAACTTGAACCATCTCGAGCATCATTTGCCCTGTGCTTCAAGTCGCTTCTTCCGGCATCAGTTTTTGGTTTTCGGTGTCTCTCTTCATCTGATGCCTACCCTTTGACCTGTCCAGCAAGGGAGGCCATGCCAGTAGCTACGCTATCGCTGGTATAGCTCTCAGGGTCCTTGGCATACTCAAACCCCCTCACCCCTCACTTGTATATGTACTCTTTATTACATAAAGGGAGGAACACAGACTGAGGGTATTTGAGAATAGGGCGCTGAGGAGAATATTGGACCGAAGAGAGATGAAGTGGCAGGAAGTTGCAGAAAACTGCATAATGAGGAGCTTCATAACTTGCACTCTTCTCCAAGTATAATTAGAATGATAAAGCCAAGGTGAATGAGATGGGCATGGCATGTAACAAGAGTGGGGGAAGAGGAATGTGTATAGGACATTGGTGGGAAAGTGAGAAGGAAAGGGACCACTAGGAAGACCAAGACATTGTTAGGTGGAAAATACTAAAATGTATTTTAGAGAAATAGGATAGAATGGTATTGATTGGATTGATCTGACTCAGGATAGGGACCAGTGGAGGGTTCTTCTGGACAAGGTAATGGACCTTTGAGTTCCATAAAATGTTGAGAAGTTCTTGAGTTGCTTCACAGCTGGTGGCATCTCGTGAAGAGCTCAGCTCCATGAAATTATTTATGTACTCTTTATTGTATAAATACGTATTACAGCATAAAAACAAAAGCATATGCTGTATGTGCAGTTTAAGAGTTTTTCAAGGGTAATTCTGGCTCTATGCTATTTCGGGTTTATGCGCCATCATCAGAAAGTGATCTTCACATAAGCTGGGGCTCTCCTGCACTTTACAGTATTTTTGCTGCTTAAAGTTTTCAGATGGTTGGATCTTTCATCATCTGTCACATGTTCCCTACGAGCTTGAGATCACTGAAGTCACACAGAAACCTCTCCTCTTGTGGTGGTTATTCTCCATAAACATGCCATGACATTTTATGAATGTTAGTAGAATTTTTTTCCCCAATTTCACTAAAAGTTTCTCTGTTCTAACAGTTCATCATTTGTGTTTTTTAAGGAACAAACAAAAGATTGCATCACAGTGATACATGCAGTAAATTGATTCAGTGTTGCACAATCTGTACAAGTGTCATCATTAAAGGTAAGGTAAAGCTATCCCTGTAACAGGCCGTGGAGGCCCATAGGATCGTGAGATGTTGAGGCTCCAACATTTTCTAGACAATCGGCACACAGATGGTGGTGAGGTTGTCAGCCTTACGCCCCAGCCACCCTTTACCCCCAGGAATATTCCTGGTTCTCATTTCTGTTAGAGGCTGAGTCGACCCCAGGGCCATAGTGCGGCTGGAGGGATTATGTAAATTGAAAAAATCCACCTCATCAGGATTCAATCCCACGACCTTCTGACTTGTAGCATGGTGCCTCAACCAACTATGCTACCATGTGTCATCATTGCTGAATAAAAACCTTAATATAGTCATTCATCGGACCTCCTACCCACCTAAAATTATTAATGCTTTACAGGTCAATTCAGCTGGAATCCAAATTCCTGGAAGTATTGAGACAGCTAAAGTGGAAGATTATGACAAACAGATGAACACAAATGTGCGATCACTGTTTGTTTTGACACAACTTGCCGTTCCCCACCTCATCAAGACAAAAGGAAACATTGTGAACGTATCAAGCGTTGCAGGACTACGATCAGTAAGTAGCCTTTGAGTACGTCACTTTGCCTCACAGGATCTTGATGAAAATTTGTATTCTTCTTACTGCTCATGTTACAGTGAAACCTGTATTAGTTGCCTCTTCGTTGCCTCAGCATTGAAGTGTTCTGTCTCTGCTTCTGGGCTATAAATGGCATAATGCACTTCTCTGATTCTCCTTATTGTGTTGCACTGTCTTCAGTACTTCCATAGGGTCACCTTAACACGCAAGTGTCAGATGTTGGAATGTGCTCTGTCACTAACTTCAAACCCAGTTTCCTAAAAGTTGGTGCTGATGCATATGATTCAGTCCCCTATTCAAGTGATGGCTTGCCTAGTCCATTATTCATTTTATGTCAGTTGTTAAATAATTTCAAGACTGGGATTATTATTATTATTATTATTATTATTATTTTGGAGGGGGTGGGTTTCCCCATGCACTGCGACTAGTTGTTAATCTATTGTGTGTCTTCCTTTAATTAATCTACCAGTCGCCATGCCCTTCCAGTACTGGTGCTCGCTATCAGCCCCGTTCTGCCAGCGAGGTCGGCCCTCTCTGGCGGTGGTCCTCGATACTTCCCCATCTACCGGAGGAATTGGAAACTACTTGGGCAGGAAACTTTGCCTAATTTTGCTCAGAGTCTCCTAGGGACATGAGGATCTTTTACGTGCCGTAAATCTATGATGCAGGACACATGGCTTAAAGTCCCTCCCGGAGGACTTGTTCCCTGAATTTTTCCGCCCTTAAAAATTCCATGACCTCCGCTGGGTTTGAATCCACGTACCTTGAGTCATGATGTGGGAACGTTACCCCTAGACTACAGAGGCCGCGAGACTGGGATAGTAACGGCCTTCAGAATTAGAAACCAGTTTTTAATGTTCACAATTGTTGAGTCTGACACTCTGGAGTGATAAGCAAGTGTTCACTGGCTAACGCCTTTGTGTATCAAGCCCAGGCCTTCTTTTTTACTATTGCATTTAACTTCTTTTATTTTGAACCCATTGCACAGTTTTATTAATTAACATACTTGCACGGTGCTCTATGTGGACCCCTGAAAAAAGAATTATATAATATGGTCATGTGATTTAGTATGACTAGAGACAGGGTTTGGATTGGTAATCAGATTTATTGAACACTTATGCTTGTAACTACAAATAACTATGACAGTCTCACTGAGTTATATGCTCAGAAGATCAGCACACATAAAGCCTTCTCATCCTTCACTAACCATTACTTGGTAGCGGCTTCCAATGATGGATGTTTCCCTTTTTCTGGGTTCCCAAACTGTTCCAGGCCTCAGCTACCAGCTTCTCACTTCTAACAGTTGTAACTCTCAACTGTCACTGGACTTCTAGTCCTTGTTATATAGCCCTGGCATGGACTGCACAGTAAATGTCTCTTTGATTATTTCATGTGCTCTCATTGCCAGGGAAGTTATATGCCCACAGAGCTGTTCCCTAGCAACGGCTGTTATATTGTCGCCTATTTACACAGCTGTTACTTGGCAGTGGGTCTACATATCTAGGCAATGGTTCAAATTTGGGGGGAACTGGTATGCTTCCCATGCTACTGTGATAGGTATTTTCATATTTACAGTGTTTTTGAATGAGGTCAGTGCACCTTCTGATGGCCATGAAGGCCAAAACATGTAGTGGAGTGGCGAATTTTAAAAGGATTTAATTTTAGCTATGGATATTGTTGCATGGTGGATGGTTAACAGAACTTTAAATAAATGTTATGATAATTTGGGCCCCCTTTTAAAATTTGAACTCTTTTACATGACCTTTCATTCTTTTGTCTTCAGTTCCCCGGTGTTCTTGCTTACAATATGAGTAAGGCGGCTGTGGACCAGTTCACCCGCACAGTTGCACTGGAACTGGCAGGCAAGGGTGTGCGAGTGAATGCCATTAATCCTGGCGTGATTGTTACCGAGCTTCACAAACGAGGAGGCATGGGTGAAGAGGACTATCAACAGGTGAGCTGTGGGATTATATGTTCCCTATTGTTGCACAGAAATCATGTGCCCATACTGGAAGCAGAAGCATGGCAGAGCATGTCGGCTGTACAGAGCACACAGTGACTACTTGATTGAGTCTGTTACTGTTCACAGCTCACAGTGCAGGAGTTAAGACTCCCTGCACTGTGATGCCTCAGCATCCTGCTTAGATAACTGTTCCTATAAACACATCATTCATACATCTTAATTATACATAACCTTGCTGATTAATGGTCGTCTAAATGTATTTCTTCTTCAGCCTCACGCAGTCTTACCATCCTCTACAATTTCCCTTTATATTTAATAATACATATTCGTATTTTCAATCAATGATCTTTATTCTTGCATCCTACTACCCTCAAAATATCTGTTTCTGCAGTGATATTCCTAAACTTCTTGTTCAAAATCTCCTCCCTCCAAATCTCTCATCTTTCACATGTCTACATGTGGCCCTGCTCTCTCTCTCGTCTACACGTGGAGCACTTCCCTGGAGTGCCTAGGTTACAACTGCCTGGAACTTTTATTGGCCTTTCCCGTTCTTCAGAAAAAAGTAGACTTACAAGATCATGTATTGAAGGTATATTTAGGGACCACCAACACAATTGATTATAAACCAATGTTAAAATATTTAATATTATTTTATTTTTGCCTCACTACATTTTGATCTATAAAGATTATCATCAGGCGATTTTTTAATTCATATGTCATTACTGAATTATCAAATTGGATCCATTTTATCAATAACGTTATAATGTAAATTTTAATTTTTAAGTTTTTGTATAGCTTTATGTCTCAAATAATGTGTGCTAAAGTTAAAATCTGGTAGTTTAATAAGATAAAGAGAGAATTCTTATTTTTCTAATTTTTAAATATTTGAATTGGGGGGTGGGGATGTGTAGGGTGCCAATTGTTACGTAGCGTAGATGAGCTTTGTGATTTCTTGATGTTTTTTAGGCATGTGAAATCTGGGATTTTAGTATCAGTTTACAATAAATTTTTTGTGTTCACAGCCGCTAAGGTGTCTATATGCATTTCTCCCTCCATTCTACTTTTTTACCAATTTATTACTCCCCAAAATTTCGTATGAAGAAGGCCTTGCTGTTGTCAGCCATCACAAACTTGCATTTCTAGGTAACAGATATTCAAAAAACATTCAACTTTTGTTAGTAAACTTTTGTTTTTGTAGAGTGTAAGATGAAAGTTAGTATTACAAAATTTGTATTGACGATAACTTATTAACATTCCTGTCAGGTAGGTACAAATTATTGTTTATCAACAGTTGTGACATGGTGAAGGTGTGAAACTTTGAGTTTATGACTCCTAAATTAAAGTAGGCAGAGTCTGTACTTAAGAATATATGAATGAGTCAAAAGATTCACGGAGGAGGGAGGATTATTAGACGTTTGTTTAAGGGGCAGATTGATCAGCATATCTGGGAATGAACAGGAACAAGAAGAATTTAAGTCCAAACCAAAAGATTCTCTTCAGATATCAGATCTTGTGGACTCTTGAAGCAAATGCATTGAAAACTGTGCCCATTACATTCCAAAATGAGATGTTCAACTGTATGTGATTATAAAGGGAGGTGACACCGTGTAGTCTGGTACATCATTGTCAATATTTCAGAGGGACCTGCTGCTGGAAATAATCAGATTACTCAGGTTTTTCTTGGCTTTTCTCACTCCCTGTAGGCAAATGATGAATTATTCATCAAGTTAGACCATGTCTACTTTCTACAGCCTTTTAAATTCATTATACGCTATCATCCGGTCTCTCAACACAATATGGTCCAAGCTACTGATAACATTATTAAATCTACACAACGTGGCATCGCATCCAAGAAAGCAGCAAGCTTCATAGTCTCTGTGAGAACCTTGAGTCTCTGTATGAATATTTCTCAAAACTTGGGATGAAATAGCCTGTAGGTTTTCTAATTATTGTTATTTATCAGGCAGAAATAGGGTATTTTAAACCCTCCAGTACTGTGTGTGGGGTCTGATGGCCAGGTCTTGACTTCTGGGAAGCAGTATTAGTATTGAAAGAATGCTATTTCAAGTCAAGCTGGACCCTGCACATGTGCCCTTAGATTGGTTCAGTGAATAACCAATAAATGTTGTCACGTGTAGGGAGGTACTCATGACGAAATGATGGGTTCTAGTTTGGATGATTGGATTTATTAGCAGCTTGGTTACACATTCTTTTAATTACACTCAAATTACAGCGCTATCGCTGATATACACACTACATAACCCACTGTTACGTGCACATACTCTAGTCCTCTCCTGGTAATGCAATTAAAACACAGGAACTAGTACTTCATATCACTCCAGATATCTCTGCACCACAGCACACACAAAGTCTTCTAAATCACACTTGAAATCCTCACAGGGTGACCTCCTGTATTCTTCTGTATTCCATAAGCGTGCTTCTCTTGTAACACGTAACTCACTCTGAGAAGTGACTCCAGCTGACTTCTTATGAATTCCAGTTCCTCCTATAAAGCCTCGCTCGGACAAATGGAACACGCAGCTTGCCCTCTGTTGTGTAATCACCATGTTTAGAGAGGCATTGCTAGGCAACACTGCCAAGAGATGTTTATTGCAACACTGCATAGCAACCAGGCTTGATTCGGCTCGACTCAGCACGGCACAGAGAAAACACTGCTTTCCTTATTGTTGCATAATAGCTGTGTTAACAGATATCCGTGGCTCATCGATTCCTGCATGGCATAAATACGCCACAGTATTGTCACATGTATGAGTGTGATGGGATTTGGACCAGATAATTGACTTACAAACTCACGACTCATAAGTATAAGTAATTACAGAGCCACCACTAAACTCTACAATTCACAGATCACCACAGCACCTGCTAAACCTTTTCTAGCCTGCTATGTCTTCACCAGCCGTTGCCTAGCAATGGCTTTTAACATTGGAGATTCTTCAGCTGCACGCACTCAGTCCTCTCTTCACAGCCTCTTGTACAGAACTCATCTTTCAAGTAACTAGCTCCCAGGCTGTTGGTCATCCACACCAGCCTCCTAGTCTTCTATGCAAACAGCCTGACTCTTAACTGACAACTGACTAAGCTCTAAACCTTGTCACATTTATATCCTCTCAGCATGGACCACTGTAGAAAACGCCGGTTCCACTGTTACAGCCCAACACTTGCATTATTCATTTCCACGGGAACATGTTTACCGAGCCGTTGCCTCCAAACAACTCTGGTATACCTGCTCATCTTGTGGTCATTGAATAGCGATGGCTCTTCATGCCACAAGATTAATACTAGGTGGTTCAAATATGACTGGGACTGATTTTTTTTTGTAAACAAGCCACACTGTGCATCAGCTGTGCGACCTTGAGAGAGTGAAGCCACAACCTCCACCCTCCCTCCTGTTAGGGTTAGAACCTGTTCAGTCCTGTCTGGAAGTTGCTAGAGTGATGAGTGAACAGAAGGTACCACGGAGCATGGAACAACACATTGTGATCAAATTCCTCGTTGGAGAAAACGTCCCGTCCGCTGAAATTCACCACAGACTCCAACAACAGTATGGGGAAGAGTGTCTCTCACGGACCCGTGTGTTTGAGTGGTGTAAGTGCTTCAGAAAGGGCAGAGAGCACGTGCAGAATGAACCGCATGATCATCGGCCGCGAACATCCATCACCAAGCCAAACATTGATCGTGCAGATGCACTTATTCGTGAGAATAGGTGCATCACTGTCAAGGAACTTGGAGCAATGCTGTCCATCACTGTTGGTAGTGTAGAAGACATCATGAAATACCACCTGCACTATCGCAAGGTGAATGCACGGTGGGTACCACGCACTTTGACGGACGTGAACAAAATGGTGCNAACGTTCTTCTGGGACTGGCAGGGGGTTATCCATGTAGACTTTCTGACAGATGCCAGAACAGTCAATGCAGCTTATTACTCTGACCTCCTGGCAACAGACGTGAAGGAAAAGATCGATCCAAGCGGAAGAGAGGTGGAAAGCGGGTAGCCTTCCTTAAGATAATGCACGCCCCCATACGGCCAAAACAACAATGGAAACCCTCCAGAAATTGAAATGGAACCTTCTGACACATCCGCCGTACAGTCCCGATTTGGCACCAAGTGATTTCTACCTGTTCTGAAGGCTCAAATCAGACTTGCAAGGCATGCAGTTTGTGGACAACGACGCCGTCATCCAGACTGTTCGGGAGTGGATACGCCGCCAACCACAAAACTTTTTTGAAAAGGGCATCAGGATGCTTCCAGAACGTTCGAAAAAATTTGTTGACTCCGGAGGGGAGTACGTTGAAGACTGACATGTGCAAGTAAGTGTTTGGCAATTTTCGTTTAAAAAAAAAATCGGTCCCGGTCATATTTGAACCACCTTCTAAAATGGGACTTTAATGAATGGGTCCGTCTAGCAGTAAAACTATGGGCTGGTATTCGGGGTGGGACGGGTGCTCTGTTTGAATCTCAGCTGAGATATTGCCTGTCCTGGCTGAGGTTTTTCATGGGACACCTCAGTGCCTTGAGACAAATACCAAGATAGAGCCTTGATTAGACCATGACTACTTCCTTCCAAATCCCTTTTAGTTCACAATGTATCAATCATCCTGTCATTCAGTCTCAATACTGACAGTGTTTTGTTTATAACCAACTACGAGAAGTGAAGTTGAAATAATTGTGTGACCTTCAAGATGTTCACAGGTGGCAAAGAAGATGCTGTCTGTTTGGATGTGATGTCATGAAATATCTACCAAACTACAGTGTATCACATCCAAGAAAATGTGAATCTTCTTTTAAAGATTAATTTTTTCATATTTCAGTTCCTGGATCGATGCAAAACTACACATGCATTGGGACGTGCTGGAACTGTGCAAGAAGTGGCAAAAGGTATTGCATTTCTAGCATCGGATGATGCATCCTTTATTACTGGTGAGACTCTCTCTGTTGATGGAGGGCGCGGAATTATGTGTCCTCGTTAATGAAACCTGAAAGCTATCAGGAAAGGAAAAGGCATGTTGATGCAGTCATCAGGTGTTTTGAATTATAAAATTTTGTATTCTAATATACAATAAACAGGTTATTAATCTGGGATCAGACTTGGGACATAACATTAACCCTTGCTTGGGTGCATGCAGTTATGAGATCTTGTGAACATGGTAATGAACCTTTGTTTTCCATGAAAGGTAGGGAATTTCTTGACCGGCCAAATAACTGTTGGCTTCTGAAGTAATTTGGTGGTTCATTACCACAGGAGGTAATTGTCTGATACAAGCTAATTTCAGCAATAGCTATCAGCATTGCACTCAGTATTGCTTAGTATTATTTTTGTTACTTTTGTAATCTGTTGGAAGAATAAAACACTATTATATGATTTTTATTTTGAAAGCTTTTGTGACTTGCACATGAAGCATGTACTGAATGTTCAGAATGGGGCAAATATAATTTCATTTATACGGGCCACATTCTGAAACTTAACGTTATTGTAGCCTGTCGAAGTTTTAATAACACATTCTCTACACTTCCAGATTAAGGATACTACTAAGGAAACATATGTTAAAAAATACTTTAAAATTTTTCATTCTCTGTGGGCTAGTGGTCAGTATTCCTGGCTACAGATCCAGAGGTCTGGGTTCGATTCCCAGAGCTACCAGATTTTTTCTGACAAGTAGTGGGTCAGGAACGGGGTGGACTCAGCCTCGTGATGATAATTGAGGAGCTATTTCAAGGAAATAGCGGCTCTGGTCTAGAAAACCGAAATTAATGGCCATGGGAATTCATTGCACTGACCATGCAACACCCTCTATCAGCAAAAGTTGGCACTAAACTTTGCCAACAAGCGGCGGTCGCTTGGTTGGTATAGTTAACTTGAGTTTTTTTTTAAGTTAAATAATCTTTCTACCATCATGGAAGCTTGTATTGGTGTGGAAGCATTATATACTCTGTGTTTGAAACTGGGCATTCTTATTTATTTTTATTATAAAATAAAAATTTACATTTTATATAAATTTATGTGGGAAGCCAGGATAGCTGAGTCAGTTTAGTGACAGGCTATGGTCTGGACAGCCAGGGTTCAGTTCCTAGCAGGGACAACAGATTTTTCTCTACTCCACAGCATTGTGACTAGTTCTCCTCAGCCTCCTATCCAGTGATTACAGGGGACTCTTTTCCCAGGGGTAAAGTGACCAGAGTGTGAAGCTGCATCTAGTACCAAGATCATGAATGGTTGAGCTATACCTCCACTCCCCATCACATCTGCATGGTGCAGTACTTAATTAAACCCAGGGGTGACTTCACCTTTGTAAAATTAAATTCAGAAAGATCAGTCTCCCGGGATGTGAGACCTTACAGTTTAGTAGACAGGTACGATCATTTCAGAGGAGCCTGCTCTGCATGCATCTTATGCCTGAAGATGGAGACAGCTTGTTCCTGTGTACCAGTCTGCACATTGTCACTTCCCAGAAGACTGTGATTCCAACATTCACTGCCATGAGAGTGTAAATTTCACAAATTCAGAAGGCTTATATATATATGTTGCTCCTATTAAAATACACTAATATTCCTTGTGTTGTTCCTGTGGATTTTGTTAACAGCTCTTGTATCTGGATCCGCTAGCTTCCGGGTGATGTTTAATCTGGAAACAGATTACTTTTATGTGTTTGTACCATATTCTAAAGTCGGGTCAGAGAAAGAATGAACACAGTTTCTCGCACACACATCTGCATAGTAGGTACTTCCCCCCCTCCCACCAGTTGTCACTTGTATTGTGACCTTTATTCTGTGCCTGTCTTTTGCATGTCCTGTTTGTTGTTGGTGTTGACAGAGAGTAGGTGGGGTGCGGGAGAAGGAAGTTAACCAGTCCACACCATTCTTGTTCAATCTTTGCCTGACCTGAGTGTAGTTATTGGTATTTGCTTACACAAAACTGTAAAGACTGTGTAAAAGCCATGTATCTTACCTCTGTTTAAGGTTATGTTTGTCATAATGTTGGCAGTTTTACTGTACATTTCAGTTTTTCTTCAATAAACATATTGCATCATCAGCTGTAGTCTGTATTTTTTTTCTATCACTGGCTCTACAGCCCCTGTGGACCCTGGCCTGTTCTTTCAGTTGCAGGATCAATTTTACAGATGGTAGGACTTCCTGGACAAGTGATCAGCTCATTGCAAAGCCTTTACCTAAGCCCAGGACTGCAAAGACGCAGAATAAACATATACATGCACCAAACATCGATGCCCTGAGTGGGATTCGAACCCATGATCCCAAGCAAGTGAAGACAGTTCATGCCTTAGACTGCTCAGCTACTGTGACTGGCTACAGTCTGTGTTGTATTTCATCTTTTTGCACTATACATTTTTGTAGGAAGTCCTCTGGCTTCAGCATGGAAGCATTTTCATTTATGTTATGTTTTGAAGGAAAGTGTTGACATTCTCACAGCAATTGCTATGAAGTGTACAATCTTCAGGACATAATGGTATGTAATTTGATAGGAGTCCACTATTTGTTTCAGAGGAATGTACTGCTTGCTGCCTATTTTTTTCCGTTGTATGTTCCTTGACTTATTTTTCAATCCTGAAGGTGACGAGATGTTCCTCTGAAATGTCAGTGAACTGTACAGCATTACAGTCCAGAGTGTGCTCTTTGAAAGCTCCTATGTGCACTTGTTGCTAGAAGAAAACCAGATGCATTTAAGATGCAGAATTCATAGCGGTGAATATTCAGATTCTGTTCTTCTAAGTTTTGACACTGTAGTATTGTTGGTGGACACCATCGTTTTGGAGGAAGCAAGTTTCTCTGAAACATTTATATTTGTTGACGTTGCTACATGGTGTCACAAACCAGAGACCACAGTATGAATTTAAGGAACTGTTTCTTGTTTTAGAATATAGAGGTTTGTCATATTTATAAAACCACTGTGATTCTAAAATCAAATAGTGACTTGCAAAACATCACTTTTATTTAAATGGAATATGATATTTTTTCCCCGCATAATTTTAGTGGGTTAATATTTTAAGACACAGAATGTGCCACCATTCATGCCATATCACTCGGTCGTGATAATGAGAGGAGTGGGGGAGACATGTTTTGAGATCAGTAGTTGTGCGCTACACCAAGTTTGGCCAGAGTACTGCTGAAGTTCTCTCACTCACTCACGGAGCTGAGCCCTTCTTGAGAAACGGCCAATTGTACAGCCACTCAAGAACTTCCCAGCATTTTATGGTACCCAAAGGTTCTTCAGCAGTTTATTCCTTGGATAAACTGCCAAATATATTAATCAGAAACTGTAATTCTCTATGAAGAAACGCTGTATGTGATGAAGTTGGAATGGTAAACACAATGAGTGTAAGAAGGAAGAAATGTGAAACATGTTACTATGTCCACAATTTTATGCTTTGGTAGGAACTATATTATTTTCTCATAAGTGACTATAGACAGGGTTTGGATTGGTAATCAGACTTATTGAATATTTACAGATCATACCTACAAGTAACTGTAATACTATCATTAATTCACACACTCTTCAGTTCACTACAGCACTTACGAAGTCCTCTCAGTCTGTTGTGTCTTCACCAATGGACATTCCCTGGGCTGACGTCCTTGCAGGCTGGTGGCCATCTCACAGCAACCTCCTACTCTTCTAACTGCCGTCTCAACACTTCTTTCAAGATGGGAGCTGGCCCTCGGTACATAGCCTCAGAACAGACCGCACAGGAAACACCGCTTCCAACAGTTATTCAATTGTTGCATGTTACACAGCAGTTACCTAGCAACTGCTGTTTCTCTGGCTCCACAGTTCTTGCTTTGAGCAAATATGCCACACTATGAAGTCTTCTCGGATGATCAGCAACGTGAACGATAGAACTCTGACACATTCTCTTCACTCTTGCGCAGCTGATCATCTTAGCAGGAGGTCATCTTTGATTCAGAGTTGTCTTCCATTTGGGTAAATATGGTAGGAACGTCTTGACTGTGTCTTAAGATCTGTGCAAAGAAAATTAAGTCTACTTTGTTAGCTCTCTCCTGAGCAAAAGGAGGAAGAGAAATGTATCCATGGTATGGCTCTGTGTACTTTGATATACTTTATTGGCATGTATATGGACAGAAGTGATGTGATGCTTTGTGGGCTTGTTACCACAGAGAAGTCTGCAAAGGTAAAATAACCAGACATAAGAAGTATCCTAGAAAACGAATCACAAAAAAGTGGGTTATGTTTCTAAACATTTTCTTTCAGGAAGATTACTGTCTCCTGAGATGTGATAATGTGTAGATATTAGATTAGATATGTAGTAGATATTTACAAATGTTTTGGAGGAACAGGTTAGAAGTAGAGATGGAGACAGTGTGTTGCTCTAAAACACTGGAATACATGTACCAGACACAGTTGTAACCCAGAAGACCACTGCCATCTAAATCTCAGGTCTTGAACTTTGTGGCTTGATGATATTGTAACATGTGGAGAGTCGTTGCTAGGTTAGGACACAGTACAGAACTTATCGGCTTGACAGTGATTGCATACACAGCAGAGGAACATGTCATGTCCTCATGACATCATGCAACAACAGAAAAGGTGCGGGAAACTGTGTTGCCACACAGTCCAGCACCAGGCGGACAGTGCCACTGCACTGGAACATGTGATATCACCCACATCAACAGAGGAACAGTGTTTTTTGTTGAGCCCTCTCCAAGGCCATATCACTCGGCTGACCAAGTGGAGGGAATTGAGTTGGTTGGTGAGTGAGTTATTCTCACAATGGCACATAGAAGGGTTCGGCATTTGGAAGCCTGTCAGTTCAGCTTGGGAACTATAATGAGATAGGTGACAGCCAGCAAGGACGTGAAGCCATGAAAACGGAAATTGAGGGATCTGTGGCTTTGGAAACCATTACCAGACAATGACTGGTGAAGACACAGCACACTGAAAAGACATAGTACGTGCTGTAGTGCATGAATTAGAGATAGTGCTATAGTTACTTGTAGTTGCAATCTGTAAGTGTTCAATAAAATCAGTCACCAATTCAAACCTTGCCTATAGTCACACTCCATAAAATTGTGACAGAATATTTTGGATGGAAATCTCATGCAGACCACACACCTTCATGAGATAACTCATCCAAACTGCAGGAAGAAAGGAATTCTGCTTAAGACAGTTTGTCCCATTGTTCATTTCAGAGAGAATGTATATCCATACACATCGGGCAGGCGGGGGTGCAGATGGGCAATGCATGCTGGGAGCTGTATTGCCTAGAACATGGAATTCACCCTGATGGGCAGATGCCCTCAGATAAGACAATAGGTTACGGAGATGATAGTTTCAACACATTCTTCAGTGAAACAGGCACAGGGAAGCATGTGCCTAGGGCCGTGTTTGTGGACCTAGAGCCTACAGTGGTTGGTAAGTTGGTGATGCATCTATATATATATAATAAAATAGTAGCCACAGTTGTTCGTTTTCTGATTCTTTTTTTTTGTTACGTTACCTCACATGGGTTGCATCATGATATGTTCCAGATGAAGTGAGAACTGGAACCTATAGACATTTATTCCACCCAGAACAACTCATCACAGGGAAGGAAGATGCTGCCAACAACTACGCCCGTGGACATTACACCATTGGTGAATATAAATATTCTCTCTGTTGGTTATAGATTAGGGCACATGGTAGTATAGTTGGTCGAGGCTCTCTATGCTACAATCCGGATGGTTACGGGTTCAGTTCGCAATGAGGTCATTGGATATTTTTCGGTTGTCCTAATCCTTCCAGCCGCACTATGGCCTTGGGGTTGTCCCATCCTCAACGGAAATGAGAACCAAGAATCTTCCTGGGGGTAAACGGTGGCCATCTGGCACATAAGGCTGACAGCATCACTGCCATCTGTGAGCTGATTGCCCAGAAAATGTAGGAGCCTTGACATCTCACAGCCCTATGGGCCTGCATGTTCTGTCACAGGGATAGATTTACCTTCTTTTTATATCAGTTATACATGAAACACATACACACAAAATTAAACCTGGTCCGAGGGAAATGGGAGTTGTGAGACAGGGCAGCCCATCTTCAGGGATGCAGTAATATTTTCTGAAATAGGAGGAAGAGTGAGTTTTTGTCTTTGGTTTCTGTTGCAGGAAAGGAGTGCATAGACCTGACGCTTGATCGCATTCGCAAGATGTCAGATCAGTGTAATGGACTCCAAGGTTTTCTTATCTTCCATTCATTTGGTGGTGGGACTGGTTCTGGGTTCGCATCCCTCCTAATGGAGAGGCTCTCGGTGGATTTTCCCAAGAAAAGCAAACTCACCTTTTCCATCTACCCAGCCCCACAGGTAGAAGCCTGACAGTGATGGGTATGAGCCTCCACCAAGTGATACAGCAACAGCTGGAAACCTTTGATGAGAGTACAGTAAATTGTAATTTCATGCATTGCAACTGAAGCAGCAGTTGTGACCATATACGTATATGAACGTTTCTGCATATGATGCTTATTTTTGAGGTATGAAATTAAATTTCAGCCTCATAGTGTGTAGCCTGAGCAGTGTTTGCCTTAATGTTTGTCAGCATGTTTTTACCTTTTCCTTTTAAACCAAATTTGAAATAGTTCAGTTAGTTATGTGAGGACCGTAGGATAGCAGTGCTCAACTACAGTATTGCAGTCGGTGTTGTAGTGTTGACCTTTGCTGAAAAGAGGTACTTGCAAATTACTATTATTATTTTGATTATTCTATCAAATTGTTTTCCAGAACTTCTCAAATTCGTAGTGAGCATGTTCAGTAAAACTGTGAATACAAACCACCTCTTAATGGCTGTAATGTGTAGGAGTAGATCAGTGGAAGACATATCCATAAAAAGCATAGAGAGATACTGGATCATTGAATTTCTCCTTTAAATTTTTTGGCAGGCATTCCACTTCAGAATTAAGTGTAAATACCTGAAGAACATATTGATTTAATATCAATGCGAGAACAGATTTTAACAGTTGTATTAAATTACTGCGTCTGTATAGGATCAAAATATTTATCGTTGTGTTTATGCTATAAAATGTGTTATGATATACGAGGGGCAGTCAAAAAGTTCCTGGAATGGTGGTATAGCACTCTAATGATAGGACATACGGCAACGCTTACCTAATCACCTTCAAAGTAGGACCATTGCGCGTGCACACACTTGCTCCATCGATCCTGCCATTGTTGGAAGCAGCAGTGGAAGGCTTCTTTTGGAATCTTCCGGAGCTCAGCCGTCACATTTTATTTGATTTCCTCCATGGTTGCAAAACGTGTCCCCTTGAGGCCCATTTTCAGAGTAGGGAACAGCCAAAAGTCACTCGGAGCGAGGTCATAGAGTGCGGTGGTTGGGTGATGACAGCAAACAAGCGATGGGTGGCTCAGCCTGTTAGTGTGATGCAGAAACCACTGTCCCTGCCACTTGTCACGCCGCTTCCTCCAAACTGCATAGCGCAACCTCTGCAAAACTTGCACTTAGAAATGGCCAGTAACAGTCTGTCCAGGCGGTACAAACTCATGGTGCACCAAACCGTCGATGTCAAAGAATGCAATGAGCATCACTTTGTCTTTGGATCAGATGAGGAATGATTTTTTTGGCCGGGGAGACGACGCTGTGTGCCACTCCGATGACTGCATCTTCATCTCCAGGTTGTAGGCAAACACCAATGAGAATCTTTTTGAGAAACATCGGGTCCTGCGTACTTTTGTCAAACAGATCGCCAGCGACCATCATGTGACATTCCATCTGATCTGTGGTCAGCTGCCTCAGAACAAACTTCGCCCTGACGCATCTCATCTTCAAATTATCGGACAAAATGGCATGAATGGATCCGTGAGAGATACCAACTTCTTGCTCCAACTCCGTGATGGTCATTCTTCAATCAAATCGAATCAGTTGTTGCACTTTTCCAATCATTTCTTTGGTTCTGGATGTCGAAGGTCTCCCGCTGTGCTGGTCATCCTCAAATATCTCCTGCCCATTCTTAAACCGGGAAAACCAGTCGTTAACTATGGATTTCTTTAGTGCTGTATCACCATAAACTTGCTGCAGGGCCAATTATGTCCTGAAGCAGATTTTCCAAATTTTCACGTGAACATGATGTTTGCAAGCTGTTTGAACTGTGACATTGTGCTGAATGACCAACACTCACGTCTAATTCAAACAGAACAGTAACGACACTGCACACTGAAACCTGCCCAGACCTGTTGCAGCTGTGAGCAGACATGCTGAGCTCCCCACCACAACAGTGTGTGCGCTATCTTATCGCTTGTTCTCCATCTGCAGGGGAATTCCTGGAACTTTTTCACTGCCCTACGTAGGTGTAACAAGCTTATTCATTCTGGTCCATCACACTAGTCCATACTATAGCGTTATTTGATTACACCGTCCAGTGTGACTCAAAAGTTCATGTATATATTTATGATAAGTTTACATGTTTCGGTCAATTAATGACCATCATCAGAAAACAACAAACAATGAAAGGAGAAACAGCTCAACAACAAACACAGACTCTTAACCAATTATATATAGAAAAAAAAAAAAACACTGCCCAGACCTCCAAGGGTGGCAATCTACCCAATCTCCTGACGATAGAAGCGGAAGAAGACATGAACCCCAGTGGTTTAAGATTTTAAATATTAAGAGGTTTATTAATATATTAACTCACCACATTTTAGCTTAATTTAAAATCTTTGTATGTAAAACTTTGGACAACTTTGGACTTAATGAACTATATTTATGTAATGGTAGTTTCCTCAAGTGTTGCTATTTGCCTTCTGAAGATGGTCATTAATTGACTGAAACATGTGAAGGCATCATACATATATGAGGGTTGGAACTTTAATAGTGGAAACTATTTATTTACAAGTGATACAAAATAGATGCATGTTTCGAAGTTTTACTGCCCTTCAGTGTAGTCACCAGCATTGTGTACAACCCATTGCCAGCGATGTGGAAGTCGTAGGATACCTTCAGCAGCGCCTGTTGTGTTGATATTTCAAATGGAGCGGTCTACTGCCTGAAGAATCTCTGGAACAGTTCTGAAGCAAATGCCATGAAGTGGTTCCTTCATCTTAGGAATCAAGTCGAAGTCTCAAGGGCTTAAGTCTGGGGAGTATGGTGGATGGTACAGCACTTCCCAGCCCCTTTGATCAAACAAATCAGCCACAGCTTGCCATTTCTGCATTTCCATCAAATCACACAGAAGCCATCGCGATGCATTTTTTCTCATGCCCAGGTGTTCCTTCAGAATGTGAAGCACAGTCATATGCGCTAATCCTGTCTCTTGGACCAGCTCATGAATTGTATGGCGTCGATCACTCTCCAGTAACGCGGAAAGAGCACACGCTTCTTCTTCACTGACACTAGAACAAACTGGCTGACACATGTGTGCCACATTTTGGGGTCCCTCGTTGAAGACTTTTACCCACCTTGCCACTGTTCTGTAAGGCAATGCAGATTCCCCGCAAGCCTCTTGAAGACCTTGATGACATTGTCATGCGCTACGGCCTCTGGAACATTCAATCTTTAACCAACTCCGTTGTTCCTGTTTCGAAAACACCGTGACAACATTACATTAGACCGCCAGCTAACACGAGGCTCTGTTCTTCTCATCACTGCGCATGCGCGTGATGTGGGAAGGGAGAGTCGATTTGCTCTGAGGTAAGGTAGGTATGTAACTAACGTGTGGTATAGCCAACATTATTTGGTTCCGTTGCATGGTGTTTCTACAGCAGTGTTGCCACTATTAAAGGTCCAATCCTCATATATATATAAACATACTTTTGAGTCACACTGGACAGTTAATCTAACCATTCTATAGTTGGTGTAACAGTTCTTAATCTTTAGTACTGTATTATAATTTTGGTTTGAATTTGAGAATTCCTGGTTTTGTGTCCTAGGAAGTAAAAAGTTGTTTATAGCAAGCACTGATTTAAATTTACAAGTAACTTTCAGGTTGCATATACTGAAATGCTTTGGTCTAAATTCAGTATGAGAGTTAAGTGTCCATAAGGTTATGAGGCCATATTCAGTCACTAGAGTACTGATAATATTCTTACAGTTTTCTAGCATTAAGAGCTAACTCGTCCAGAGGTTTCCAGCTGTTGTGGTAGTGTCTGGTAGTGGGCACAGGTGCAAGTCTGCGAGTATACACTTTGCTCTTATAGGCATGTAACCCTGAATGCTGTCCAGTAACCCCTTTTACATACTGTAAAGGTAAAGTTACATCTCATCTCAAGCATCATGCTATGAAGGTGTATGGGGAAGAGGAGTTACAGCTCTACACAATAAAATTAACATTAAATGAAAATAAATGGTTAACTTTATGCTTAAGCTGCTTTTCTCTCTGGGGAAGAGCCCCCTGTTCCCATTTGACAGAAGGCTGGGGGAGCCCCATAATCTCTTTAGATACGATGGAAAACATATCACATAGCTGGTTAGTTCACTAGCCCATCTGTTCTGTGTGAATGGATGTTGTACTTTATGATGTCCATTGCAGTTTAAACTTCGGGTGACAGAGTGTGAATCCTTGTCCCTATGCTCCTCTGTCCCACTGAAATTACTATTTCTCTCATACAAAAATTTGCATTAACATTTTTATTAGACATATTCTGCTAATCCTACTAATCACTGGTTATCAGAGTTTATTTCTACGTCAGTGTCATGTTTGCTTACAGTCCTCTTCCATTTCTTTCTATGTTTCATAATATATAAAGGTAAAAAAAAAGATAAAGTTGTCCATGTGCTTAACTAATTAAGCACTATGCCATGGAGGTGTATGGGGGAGTGGATGTATAGATCCACATTTTCTTGACCTCAGCCCTAGCTGGAGACGAGTGGTCAGCTTCACACCCCTGCCACTTTACTTGCGGGGACAGAGCCCCCAGTACCCATTGGATAGGAGGTTGAGTGGACTCCAAAGCCAGTCTGGACAACATGGAGAAGAGAAAATTCTTGATCCTACTGGGACTCAAACTCTGACCCCTCACTCATCCAGCCTGTAGCTAGTCGCTACACTGACTACACTATCCAGGCTCCCCGTTTCATCATATATATCTGCATTTTTGCTCATTTATTTTTGCATCCTTTTCTTGACCAACTTCTTCATCAGTATCAATGAATCTCATGTCCAGAATCTTATCCCTCCAAATCTTTGTTCCTTCACAACTCAGTATGTGGGTCCATCTTGTTCTTCACTACATATGGACCGACTGTGCTGTTCATTTTTTTCTCCTAACATCCTTCTTCAGTTTCCAAACTCCCTTTTTTCCACTATACTCTTCCTGTCCCGGTAGACCCTGTACATAATTTTGTATATATGTCTTCCTCAAAGTTGCTCCTTGGCCGTTTTGCTGCATATTATTCTCTCACCGTTTTCCAAAAATTATGCAATTTTAAGGTAAAAAGTAAAAGTTCAGTTTTATAGCCCATTGAATGAAGCTGAATGATGTAGCCAAAGAAGTGAATTATTTCTGGATGCTGGATTAGTCGATTATCACACTATGCAGTAATGAGTGCTTGTTTGACTCAGTCGCATATTGCAGCAATGGGACCAAATTATTATACAGCTTGTATTTTTCTTTCTGCTTTATGTGAGCATAGAGAAGTAATGTAAATTGTGAAATATTTGGAAATAAAGTAACTGGAGTAGTGTGGTGTTCAGCAATCGAGTTATATATGAAAAAGACAACATTTTCTTCTCAGAAGATAATAACACAACTGATTTTTAATTTGTGAATATAACTCCAAACTGGCCAATGATTGGTCAGGCCCCATCAGCCTCAAGTTTTTAGCTTTACCATTGTATCCACAGTGGCTCCAAACCCACTCAGCCAGGACATTAAGCCGACCGGTTTTACTTCATATCCTGATGCTTCACTGCAGATGGCATTTATATTTACTGGTTTATGTGTTACTTGGATACCACTGTTAAGGGTTGCATGTCTGTGAAGCAGCGTGTAATGTAGTGACACAATACGAGCATGGGAAATCCAGCCAGGACTGGACCGTAGTAACAGATCAGAGATCATTTAGCAGTAGAATTCAAACTAAATACTGTGATAGAATGGAGAGATGAACCTTTAGAACCAGATTAAAGAAAAAACTGAGTAGAATCTGTCAGCACATCACCTTCTCTAGGAGTCCTACTCTCTTTCCTGTCGTATTTTGCTGAAAGCATGTTGTATTATTACTTCTGTGTTAGATAAGCATGAATGGTTCATGACAGAATCTCTTCGGCCTTGACTACGTAGATTTTAATCAAGCATGTCTAGGTAGATCTGATTTAGAAATGTTGTTTATCATAATCATAATGAAACTAAACAGGTTGATCTAGAGCTAACACTCTGGATTTGCATTTGGGAAGTATTATGTATGATTCTTGAAGTTACACTTCATTTTAAGTCCCAACAATGGAAATTTGCCCAGTTTTACATTTGGTGCATTATGTTCGTAACATTCAGGCAAAAAATTACACTGTTTAGCTCGTGTTCAAGGCTTTGCTGACTAAAGAAATGGCATGGTATGCAGGCCATTGTCTTTGCACTTACGTTGTTGTTGTGTTCAAACAAACATATATAAAATTGCTTGCCAAAGTCATTGTATAAAGCAACCCACATTTTTCTATGCATTGCTTACATCATTTTAATTTTCCTAATTACACTTCTCAGGATTTTGTATTTATTTTAGGCAGCCCCTTCAAAGGTGTAAGATCGAGGTTGCAATGTATAATATTAAATACTGCATCTGTTATGTCAGGAGACATGGAGCTAATCATTAATGTTGTGATTGGGTTGGGTACCACCCCTGCTTAATATTCAGAAAGTTCTGACTTCAAATCTCAGTCCAGATGCCATTTATGCATTATGAGGATCTTTTTACAGTTTTCCTCAGTTCTTCCAGGAAAATTCAGGGATAGTACCTCAGATTAGGCCATGACCACACCCTTCCATGTCTTTTTCACTTCATTATTCACTGATCAGTGGTATATAACCTGAGCTAGTAATGGTATTATTAAAAAAGCCATAAATACAGTGGAACCTCACTTAACGAGCATAATTCGTTTCAGAATCTTACTTGTAATGCGAAACACCCATTAAGGATAACAATTTTTCCAATATAAATTAATGTGAAATACGATAATGCGTTCCATGCTGAAAAAAATACTCAAAAAATTTTATGTATAACGTTTATTCAAAGAAAATTATATATACATCGTTAAGGAGCGTGAATCATTTTTATCTTTTCGTCTATGCGGAATGAACCAACCTGGAATGCAAATTCGATTTGCAGAAAACAAAAAAAAATAGAAATAATTAGTTTATTATTTATGATACTGTGACATGTTGCGCAAAGCCGAGCCCCCCCCCCACACCAGCAGTGACGCGGTGGGTGAGTCAGCGCTCCCCTCCCACCCCTCAGCGGTAACGTAACGCTCGCGTAATAGGCGAGTAATCACCCCGCATCCTGGCAGCTATGCGCGGTGACGTCACGAGCGGAACCGAAGATAGCCGAGCCCCGTAACCGGGTAACTATGCAAGGCGAATCAACAGCGGTGACGTAACAGGATGACGTGGCACTCATTAGGCAACAAGCAAGCACTGCAGCTATATAAGTGAGCTGCACAGCTGGTACGAGTCAGTTGTACCGAGTCAGTCAGTGAGTCCTGGAGCTACCGCCGAGTTAGCCAGCAACTAGTCAGTGGTATTCTGGCATTTCGAGTGTACTAATTGTGATACTGCAGATAGCAGTAACCGTAAATCTGTAATTTGGGTGATTGTAAGTGCGAATGTGAAATAAAATTCGCTACATCGAATACATCGAGAATTTATTTGTCGCGATATACGCCCGATACGCGACAATACATATCTAATTCTTTTTTACTAGAAAGTTGTCTAGAGACATTTGTTTTTGCCGACGCTTCAAAATTTGGTGAAAATGCGACACAGCATTATCATTAAATAAATTTGTAGCGCGCATAGCCACTGCCTTATTAAGGTGATGCTTCTCAGTGTACGATGCAACAGTTTCCAATGTTTTCAGCATTTCTCTTATTGCGCCAGAAGATTGTTGCTTTGCTGTTACCTCCTCCTCCTCTTCTGACAAACTCTCCTCCACAACTTCTTGCTGTGAAACACAATGCAACTCCAAATCGTGCAAATCGTTGATGTAGACCGACTGTATGTGCGTGCTAGATCAGCCACGCTCACACCTCGTTCTCGCTTTTCAGTGATTTAACGTTTCATTTCTACGGTTATTTTTATTCTCTTATGGCTGACTTTTTGCGGCTTTTTCTTTGGGGACATTTTTGCAAGGGTTATTAAACTTTGCACCAAAAAGATCACAAATAATATGTCTGAACACAAGTTTGGAAAAATGTGTGATCACAAGCGACACTAAGATGCTAGCGGAATGAGTGCTAAACACAGACTGATGTAGCAAGTGCACAATCTGGGACTTCCCCTCCGTCACTCATTATGCGAAACATCGCTCATTAAGCGAGTCATTTTTTTACAATTTGTTTTGTTTGTTATGTGAATTACTCGTTATGAGATGTGCTCATTAAGCGAGGTTCCACTGTATTATACCACTGATTTTTTAATATTGTAGCTTATGAAATTTTGTTTTAATTATTTGTTCATTCACATCAGTTCACAAACAGTCAGTATTACATTTCTGACGTAGAGAATATGAATATTCAAAGCGGCATGTCGTAGTTGGTTTTGCTTCTAAAATTTTCCACAATTTTTATTTCCTATATAAAGTATCATGCACCATACTTTCTTCTGAATTGTCTATAGCTATGAAAGATAGTAAAATGGAATTGCCTGAAGTAGATAGCTAATTGAGATTTTGATGTAAATTTAAAACTGTTATTGCAAAACTGATTAATTCTTCTGTTTCCATTAATGGTGTACATTGGTGTACAAAAAACAGGCCATTCAGGAAATAGTGCTATTATTCATTTTGCCGGGTAGGTTAAGAAACAGGAGAAAATAATTTAAACACAAGATCTAAGATTCACACTGTCATGAATAGTAAAGCTACAGTCTTCTGTTGACTGATGCCATGTTTGGTAGGTATGTAACAACATTTTTGAGGTACCTGTTGCAGCAGGCTTCTCCAAACTATTTGTACATGTCTACTAGTAAAGTATATTGTGTCATGTCCCAGAAGACAGTAATCTTAATTTAAACGTGATTTTTCTGAGGATGCTCAGTCTCTTGATCTTATCCATTGTCTTGCGTTCTTAAAACAGGACCAACATTTCAGAAATTGGTTCTGTTTCTAGTTGTAGGTGAAAAGCTGCAGACACACCTACTGAGTTGCATCCATTAGAAAGAATTTTCTCAGTTGTACATTAACTGGGATTAATGCTTTCTAACTTAACCTGAGTAGGTGCCTCCACGTCATGTCACCCAAAAATGGAAACTGATCCAGTCTCTGAAACGCTGTTCTTGCAGGATGTTAGATGATGGTCCAGAAACTCAGTAATCCCAAGTGAATGTATCATCACAGGAACCCTTCAAGAATAATTTTTCTTGATTCTCATACATCGCAGATGCAGTTACACATTCATGTTCACTAAATGTACCTTTCGAAGATGGCCAGAAATAGTATAATGTCATGGACTGTGACAAATATACATATGTACCATTCGAAAGAGCTGTGTACTGAACTTCTCAAGAAGTTGCCCGTACAGCAGTGAAATGTGGACTAAGATGTGTAGGTTATACTCTCAGAAGCTGCAGGGAGATTTCAAATATCCATCATGGGACTTTTCACAGAAATGCGAGATTTGAGGTCCTAATAGCAGTGCTTATGAAGAGTTCTGTCTTCAGAAAAATATTGCCATATAGTCCGTTGAAAGTTAAGTGACGTTTTGGAGGAACGTGTCGCCAAAGAATAAGCCACATAAGAAGCCGGCATAAAGCAAGTAGCATTCTACCTATTTTATGCTATCTTATTCTTTGACCCTGAAGATGGAGGCAAAAATGTTCCTCCAGAATACCAATTGACTTTCAACGGACTACAAGACATTGTATCCCAAAAGATAGAATTTTGCAAAGAAAATTTGTAATAATGTATTGGTGTGGCCTCAGTCATATATAGCAAATTTGTGAATGTAGTGGGTGACTATATAGAATGTTGGTATCTCTCCAATTTAATTTGAAGAATTTCAAAATAAACAGATGGTCAAAAATGATGTGTCATGTGTAGTGACAGATCTCCAGTTATTGTGACTGTGCCTGTTATCTATGAGGGGAGAATTTTGGGTTCCTGTCTGTGGGATTGGTGAGCAGGTGGTTGGAGTGGTTGCTGAATGGTTGGTAGCTGTTAAATTATAATTGCACACAACCTACTTAACTGTAAGTTGAGTGCAAGAGTTTAGGGTTTCGCAGCATTGGCCATGAAGGTTTTTGTCTTGTGGGATGCAACATGATTTTGCCTTGCAGATCATTATTGTCTGCCTGAAACATCTTTGAGTGTACATCACACCTAGGGTAGGTGCCTTGTGCAAGTGATGTCCTCTGTGTTTGAGATCTCCAGTGTGGCGAATCTAGTAACTGGCGAATGGTGATGTAATGAGTGTGTCACTGTCGGGTGATAATATAACATCAAAGACGTTTTAGACAAGTTTGCTAAATTTTGGGAGCACGCGGTAGTGTAGTTGGTTGAGGGGCTATGCTACAAGCCGGAATGTCTCAGGTTCAAGTCCCGGTGAGGTCATTGGATTTTTTTCAATTGACCTAATCCTTCCAGCCACACTATGGCCCTGGGGTTCACTCAGCCTCTAACCGAAATGAGTACCAGGATTTAATTAAATAATTTTCCTGTGGAGTAAAGCGCAGCCAGTGCATAAGGCTGACAACCTTACCGCCATCTTTGAGCTGACTGTCTAGAATATGTGGGAGCCTTGACGTCTCACTACCCTATAGGCCTTCACGGCCTGGTACAGGGATAGCTTTACTTTTTTTTTTTACTAAATTTTGAGTGTCACTGAAATGTTGGTAACAATGTAGCTGACTGCATAAGGTCACAACCAAGCGGTTTCATATACTGTTAATGCTGTAGGCTTGTGTTCAGAAGTGTTCAGTTCGAATCGTGTCCACGACACCAAGTGTCCAAATTGATGTTTCTCATGGTTTACTTCTGTCTCTCCATACAAGTACCTGGATAGTGCCTCACATTCCAAATCACTTCCAGTTCACTGTTCGCCAGTTATACTATAATTCAACACCGGGTAGTCTGAGATATTGACTGTGTCATAAAATAAACCACAAGGCAAAAATACATATCATCACATCCCAGAATACATCAGCCATCATGTGTAAAGTGAGTATTTATTGTCTTTCAGCATTTTTGTTTTTGTTCCACACTTCCTAATCCTTGAATGCTAGCAGTTCATTTGAATTAATGTTATGCAAAATGGCTGATCATCAGCTATGTTTCTGAATGTTTTAGACAATGGTACATCATGATCAGTTCTAGCTGGTGGTTAGTCTCCTTCTTCTCAACATGGATCCAGTCCCAGGACAATCCATACTAGATTAATGGTGGACATACAGGCAATGAGGCATTCTTTTCTCCAAGTAGTAACATTTTCCTCTGTACCATTTAATATTGCTGCAATATTCTGTGTTATCTATGATGGTTGTTAAAATGAAACCAGTTGGAATCTTCAGGGCAAAGCTGTGGAGGCAATTGAAAATATTCCAAACAGACATTGAAGCAGGGGTCCCATTGATGCACCAGTTAATAGATACCATCTACAAAGAACTCCCTGGGCTACTGCAAGAACCAGCGCACTATGATGGCCTTGACATCTTCCTCCAGTCTGAATATACACCCCTAAGATCCTCAACATCACCTACATACAGTTTTATTGTGGAAACCACTAAGACTTTCATACCACCAACAAGAGATAGCGTCCCATCATTCTCATGAAGGCCTCATTATTCAGGACGCATTTCACTCCATGCAGCGGAAGAGGCCAGACCAACCCCCATTCGGTCTGGACCTGTCGCTGTGAGACTTCCAAGTGGTCAACCCCCTCAAGAAAGTGCTATATAGCCATTGATTTGGGGTGAACAAAGATGTTGAGAATCTGGTGGTGGTTTGAGCTACAGCCCAGGGATCTCTTTGCACAGAATGTCCTTCGGCTGGTGCTAGGATACCTGCCTCAACACTGATGGGGGCTATTTTTAATGACCTCTGCTCCTAGAAGAATCCCCAATCAGGTCTAATTCAACAACCTTCATATCATCAAGAGCTGATGCAGCAGGCCCATCTGAGGCCACAGGACCGCGGGACTGAGTCTCACCCCACTGCAAAGAATAAAAGCATAATTACATGCAGTTAGTTGATTGTGTTGTTAATGAAACATGAATTTGGATGTACTGTAGGTTTCAACCGCAGTTGTTGAACCTTACAATGCTATACTATATACACACCCAACTTTGGAGCACTGCGAAGTTGCCTTCATTGTTGATAATCAAGCCATATATGAAATCTGCAGAAGGAACCTCAGCATTGATCGGCCAACATACACGAACCTCAACAGGCTTATTGGACAGATTGTATCAAGGTATGTGACTATTCAGTTTTTGTCATTGATCTTTCCACACAATTTTCCCACTTTGCTGAAAGTTCTGTTCACATTTCCCTCCATCCATGATATATATGTAGATTAAAATTAACTCAATGGAGCTAAGTTAATAGTTGCTCAGCTACTCAAGAAATTCCCAACATTTTTTATGTAACCTGAAGGTTCATTACTGTGGTAACAAGATACCACCACTGATTCCTGTCCTGAGCCAGATGAATCCAATTCACATTCTCCCAACCTGTTTCTTCAAGTAACATGAGTATCACTCCTACTTTGTATTTTGGAGATCCTGGGTTCTTATCTGGAACTGGAGACCAGCTATCCTGGTTTTCTTTGGTGTGTCTAGAAACACATCAGGAAGATACCTCAAATTAGGCCTTCATCTCTTCCTTTTGCAGCCTTCCTAATTCATCAGCAGCTAATCATCCATACATTTCATGGCATAGTCTTTAGCTTCTGACACCATCATTAAATAAGTCACAAGTAAATATAAGGTATCCCTATAACAGATCATAGAGGCCCATATGGTCATGAGATGTCGAGGCTCCCTTGTGTTCTAGACAGTCAGCTAACAGATTGTGGTGAAGCTTTTGGCCTTATGTGCTGGCCACACCTTTACTCCTTATACTCATTTCTGTCAGAGGCTGAGTCAAGCCCAGGGCCACTGTGCAGCTGGAAAGATTAGGTGAATTGAAAAATCCAATGACCTCATCGGGGAATCAAACCTGCTACCTTCTGGCTTTTAGCATAGTGCCTCAACCAACTACACTACTGTGTGTCCCCCTAAATCACAGAAAATAAATATTGAAATAAAGAGTCATGAACAACCAGCAAGTTGGGTTGGGGTCTAGCAACTCCTTATCGTAAAATTATGCATGTGTTATGAAGTGTTATGCAGGGCCTTGGGTTTATGTGATTTTGTGGGCACGGTAAGGAACCATAACAGCCTCATAGAGGCAGGAAATTTCTTGGCTAGCGGAGCGATTATTAGTTTCTCTAGAAGGACTTTTCTGCTCGTGGTCAGTTAATTTATTTTGGGTTTTTATTCAGGAGTTGCTTGGTTTTAATCTCGGCTTGGACACCAGCAATCCTGACTGAAATGTTTTCACAGTTTTCCTCAGTTGCTCCAGACAAATAGCACCTTTGTTAGGTTATAACTGTTTCTTTCCAAATCCCCACAATTCATTTTTCATCAGTCATCTTGCCATTCAGCACAGTATACGAGTATTCTAGATACTGACATCATCATAAATGATACCCGAAGAAAGTTGCTCTCCAGTACAGGAAAGAGTGAACATGGATGAGGGCTGGTGTGGGTTGAGATTGGTACCTTACACTCGCACCCTGCTGTTCGCATCATATTTCTTGAGTTATCACACAGATAGGGGTTTGCAGGGAGAGGAGTGGTGGCTGTTAGAACACTGCACATGTGCACTGCTGTGTTCTGCCATCTGAAAGAAAGATTTTTGGTAATGCATAGTGGTCTGTAGAGAGAATACAGAGCTCAGGGCGATTATTGTCTGTTAGATGGATACCTGTCATGTGATACTAGTTACTTACCTGCCGAAGTTCCTTTCCACAGCAGAGCTGGGGAGTGTGAGGCTCATAAATCATACACAGTACCACAGTGCCCCCATCCCCTCAGACAACACTTTTAACAAACCAAGAATGCAGACAGAGGAGAGCCTGTAAGGAATAGAAGTTAAAATACAAGTGACACTTAGAAGTGGGAGGAAGGGATGTAGCAGCTAAGGAGATGGATGATGGAGAATCTGTGCTCGTTCTTTCCCTGACCCGAGTTTTCAGTTAGATGAGTATGTACCTGCATCTTGTCATTGTAATTGTTTACATGTTTATATTTCTTGCAGCATCACAGCGTCCTTGAGGTTTGATGGAGCTCTGAATGTAGATCTGACTGAATTTCAGACTAACTTGGTGCCATATCCTCGCATCCATTTCCCTCTGGTATGTCGGGTTCACTTGTGATAGCAAATTTATTTAAGTTGAGTTTTAAAGTTGTTTAATGGTGTTTTGACACAGCATTTAAGGCTGTTTATTTAGACTTTGACCATTGTCCCACTTGTTAACCTACTTTCCTTGTTTTGAAAAAAAATTCAGGAAGTTCTGGGAAGAACTATTTGCCCAATTTCCTCTAATATGACACAGACTGCATATAAAACGAAAACATTAAGGGGGACACACAGCAAGGTGATCTCATAAGACCCCAAAGTTACGGGGATACACAGACAGATGGGCAGACAGAGAGCAAGGTTATCACATAAGCCTCTTTTTATTTTTTTAAAAAGGAGACTTGTAAGATCATCTTGCTGTCTGTATGTTTATATATTCTCCTAATGCATGAAAGCTGGAATAGTAGAGCCAGAAGAAACAGGCATCACTAGGCAACAGCTCACTAAACATGTGCCCACATCAATTAATACACCCGCAACATTGGAAAAACTCTTGGATGCGAAATTTTCTTTGTGGTCTATGTCATATCAGATACTCAGTATGTAGTGACAGAAAAGTAGGTGATTAGTAGTTCTTCCAAGAACTTGTTTTATGTAAGATCACAATCTTTCAAAAATAGTTTATTTTCGATCTCCAGGTAGAGAGAATATGAAGAGATTTATACTCTGTTTCACCACCAGGTAGAGCTGCAGGCCCAGAGCATGAAGGAAGCCCTACCTGGGACCCTGACAGGGTTGAAATTTCTCCCATTTCCTGTCTCTCTCTAAAATGAGGTATAGAACCATGAGGTTTGATGTCCTCATAATGATGGCTGTGAACGTTATTTTCTCCTAAGATGTGATGCTCTATAGTCTGGTTCATGCTGGCTCCATCTTCAGGATAGAATAGTAAAATTTTACTCATCAATCCTGAAGGGTGGAGTCATCAGGTTCCCTCAAAATATGAGCAGTAATCTCCCAGTCTGTACTGTGTCCATTTCCATAACAGTTCCCTTTTTAGAACAGTTCTTATTTGGGAAAACTGGAATGGTGAACAAAGTCAGTAAAAATTGGCTAAAATTAAATTTGTTTAAGACACTTGAGCATTTTCTTTTTACATTTACATAGTTGCATATTCAAACAAATTTTATCTTTCAGGCCACTTATGCCCCTGTGTTGTCAGCAGAGAAGGTTGGCCACGAGCAAGTGACAGTTGCTGAGATAACCAAGGCCTGCTTTGAACCACAGAACCAGATGGTACAAGTGTAACCATTATGCCTGTCTTTATGTGATATACAAGCAGATATAAGGGGGCACACAGTAGTGTAATTGATTGAGGCACTATGCCACAAACCAGAAGGTCGCAGGTTCAATTCCCAATGAGGTCTTGGGATTTTTCAATTTACATAATCCTTCCAGCCACACTATTGCCCTGGGGTTGACTTGTCCTCTAACAGAAATGAGTACCAGGAATCTTCCTGGGGGTAAACAGTGGTTGGCCGGCATGTAAGCCTGACAATCTCACCATCATCTGTGAGCCGATTGTCTAGAAAATGTGGGAACCTTGACATCAGACAACCCTGTGGGCTATGTTACAGGGATAGCTTTACCTTTTCTTTTTAAGAAGATGCAGGGAGTGCTATATGGAAGGCAGATATGATCTCGGATAACAGAACCTCCACCTTCCCTTCGTAGTCTGTGGTCACATACATCACAGCTGTGTTATCTGTCTGTCCATAGCCACTGCTCTAGCCTTTTGAAGCCTGAAATTTGTTTAAATAATATTTAACAAGATTATAATTGTGTACCATATACTCTTAGCAGATGCGTTGAGCAAAAAGAATTGTAAATGACATGCTAACTGACATCCATCCTCTTCAAATTTACTTGTAAGAAAACAAAATGTAGTGAATGGGACAAAAGGAAGAAATATTCTACAATTCCAGAGGTGCCCTGTTTTAGATAAACTTAATAATTAAGTTTGATGAACTCTTTCCTTATAAGAAGCAAACATTAAATTCACTTGCAACTTGTCAGTGTGAGCTGGTATTTAAATGGGCTAGAAGTCAGAATTGGATAAGCGAAGAGTGAATATGAAGATTCCACTGCTTACATTATTGCACGCACAAAATAACATGATGTGTGTGTATATAAATTGTTCATGCCTCAAAGTTCTATTGGAATGGAACGCTATGTTAAAGGAGGAAAAATATCGACCATAAATAATGATGCTAATATTAAAATATTTTGTAATATATAAGAGGCATGAAATTTTTGGTTCTTGTGGCAGTAAATACTGAGATTACTCTCCTCTGGAATGTGATGTGATATATAGTCTCATAGCTGGGTGAATAGGGAAGCAGCAAGTTACTCCAAAATTTTGGTACCTATCTGCCAGATTACTTGGCATCACATCACAGAACACCATAATCTTTTTTGAAAGGTATTTATAAAAATGTTGCTAATTGACTTTCATAAAATATGGTAAAGTTGTCCCTGTGCTTAACTAATTAAGCACTATGCCATAAAGCCATATGGGGGAGTGAATGTATAGACCCACGTTTTCTTGTCCTCGGCATTACTTGGAGGTGAGTGGTCAGCTTCACCTCCTGGCCGCTTTACTCCCAGGGGAAAGAGCCACTGGTATCCATTAGAGAGGAGGCTGGGTGGGCCCCAGAGTTCATCTGGACAACATGGAGAAGTGAAAATTCTTGCCTCTACCAGGACTTGAACTCCAACCCCATGGTTGTCCAGCCCGTAGCCAGTCACTTTACCTATTTCGCTAAATAGTTGTGACAGTAAAATAATAAATGAACACATTGCAGTGTGTTCTCAGTATTTTGTTTACATTATTTAAAAATAAAATTATAGGAACCAGGATAGCTCAGTTGGTGTCACAGCAGTCTGGTTCTTGCAGCAACGCTTCTGTCTGGTATTTTGGACATGCCCAGTTTCAATCTCTGTCAGAATTACAACTATCTTGACTGAGGTTTTTGTGGTTTCCTTTCTTCAGGTGAATACCAAGATAATATCTTAAATTGGCCACAACCACTTCCATGTCCTTTTAAATTCATTTACTTTCATCCAATTATCTGACACTGTTTGGCCTTGATGATCATTAAATAAACCGTATTAAAAAGGAAAGAAATCAAATTGAAATAGGAGAGTGGCGGTATCCTGTATGGTTCCTATAATTACCATGTGTCAGTAGGTGAACTGCGATCCACGCAAGGGGAAGTACATGGCAGTCTGCATGCTCTACCGTGGTGATGTGGTGCCCAAAGATGTTAACTCGGCCATCTCCATGATCAAGAAGGAGAAAACCATCCAGTTTGTTGAGTGGTGCCCCACAGGTTTCAAGGCAAGCATAACAGACGTTGCATGAAATCAATACATCTCGCAAACTAAATACCTCTGTGTAAACGCAGGTTACGTTTTTTCTCACAAAAAGTACAATAATTTTTCCGCTTTATGGTTGTAGGTATAGTAATTGTGTTTTTTAGGTTGGTATCAATTATCAACCACCAACAGTGGTTCCTGGTGGAGACCTGGCAAAGGTAGAGCGAGCAGTCTGTTGCTTGTGCAACACCACAGCCATCATGGATGCTTGGATGCGAATAGACCATAAATTTGATCTGATGTTTGCAAAGAGAGCTTTTGTTCACTGGTACGTTGGCGAAGGCATGGAAGAAGGTGAGTTGGTGGTTATGTAATGTGGAAGTTGAAACACATTCTTATCCATAGTGAGCTCTCCTTTTTAATAACTTCAATGACTTATCTTCATTATAATAAAAATATCTAAATGTAGTTCAGTTCTTAATGTTTGGAATTATACTTAATAACTGAAACTTGAAGCTGAATTTTCAGACCTGATATCTTCTTTCAGTATTGTCCTCACCATTTCGTGTCAACTGTACTACCAGATCAGTGCAAATGATTTCATATGTTATTTGGGGAATTTATCAAATACGCATTCTAGCTCTTCATAGAACCTGTCCTTCATATCATCAATTTTATCTTCTGTTGGGGCGTGAACATTTAGAACAATGATATGACACCAGCGACCTCCTAGTATTATGTATGACATCCTATCACTAGCAAACTCTACCCTCGCTGATATGATTCCCTTATGTACAAAAAGAACTGCCAAATTCATGATTCTCATTCCCTTTGAATTCAACGTTGGAACTAGTCAGTAACCCAGATTTCAACTTTGGCACCGTTTGGATCCACAGGTGAATTTTCAGAAGCCCGGGAAGATCTTGCAGCTCTGGAACTGGATTACCAGGAAGTGCAGGAAGATGCGGCTTCTGATGAAGACAACGAAGAGTACTGAAAATGATGATAATGTTAGATGTGATGACCGGTGTTGCACGTTGTCAAGTTGTATCAAGCAACATGAGCACATAGAAGTACATTTTTATTCCTCTGTTTGAAGAAATACACAAGAACCTTGGTTTGCACATTCATTTTGACATTTACACTCACCGACAATGCATCACGTGTTACCAACTGATACAGTTTTATCACCAGAGCCTGTAATATTCCACAAGATAGACGTTGGTAGTCATCACAGATATGTGTCAACATTTTTAACATGAGCGTTTGAATGTTGTACCTGAACATCATGTTGTGTTCTTTTGTATATAATGTACTGAGAGCTCAGCACTGCATTCTAAACATCTGACACCAGAAAGAAATATGTAATACAGGTTTCAGGAGGTTCTTCTGGATAAGCATTTTCGGGAAAATGATAACAGACCTGTTGGCAGAGCCTACAGTGCGCTGTTGGCACACTGTGTTAACTGTGATCTCTTGCGGCATCACAACGATGTTATTGTTAAGTATAGATATTGTACTGTACTATGCAGCCATTGGTTGTTCATAACTCTGTAGACATCAGATACAATGTCTTGTCATCATTTAGCTACATGTTTCGCCCTTTACAAGGTCATCATCAGGTCATTATGTACAAGCATCGGTAGTGTAAGCCAGTACAGTGCATACACTTCATAAAGAGCTTGCAGCATCCAGTCCTTGGGTGAGGAGGAGGAGGAGGGGTGGTGGGAAGAAAGGAGGTGGAAGAGGAGGAGATGATATAATTTATTACAGAAATTTATGTTCAGTAATTATGAGTCTAGGAACAACTGGAAAAGACGTTACGCAGAAGGAAAACCATGGGGGACACTGAGAAGGAGGGGCTTTGGGAAGACAGAGAGGTGAAGAGCCTTAAAAAGAAGAAATGTCAAAAGAAGAAGAAGAAGAAGTATCATCAGTATTGAGTCTGAGCTGAAAACTTGCATTGATGTTACTGTGTTCAAATTCAGTTTGTAAAACAAATGTAAATAGAAATGGCAAAATGAACATGAAACCCCTTTTATGTTTCATAAAACATTGAAATGTGAACGTAATTAATGATATTGTAATAATGTCACTCCAGTTAACACTGACAAGAGACTAAACAAGACTGCAAAATATGTATTCTATAATGTAGTGCACAGTTGTCATTAACACTGTTTTCTCTGTAGATTATGTAAAGATTTGTCAGATGGAATTTTACCACAATTTGATCAATAGTTCATGATACACATAAAAAAGTATATTTCTGGCTTTAAACAGGAGTCAAAGACTTTTTGAAAATGTACTAGCCAAACATTTTGGTTGTGAAAAAACCTGGATCAGTATTATTTCAAGGTGCCTTGCTGTGGTTGTCACCTTCAAACAGTGCACAAGATTCATTTCTTTCTGTTGTACAGTGTGCTTGAAATACCCAAAGGCCAGGCACAAGATAATGGGAGAAAAAATTTGAATTTGAAAGAGACATTTATTATTACAATGTATTGAATTTGGTTGATCTTCACTTCTTCGGATGTGGCCCTCTATCAACAAGTGACCAAGTAAGATTGTCAAGCCATAAATTAATCACCACCCAAAATTTTTTTGGTTGCCAGAGGTGCTGGGGCCACTGTACATTTCAATCCACAGCCTAAAGTAAAGTGGTATTTCTTGGAGATCAGTATAGCTTAAAATCAGAATTTCTAAACAACTTTTAGTGAAGGTCTTGAATGCTAAATGCTTATGTGTTGCTTAATTCAGAAGTGGTGAGACATGACTTCTACTTAAGGAGCTCTTTGCTTTGTAAAGAGTGCCTAATAATTCTATGAGAAGAAAGTATGAAAGCAGATGCATGCTACCAAAAAGGTTCTCAAAATGGGCGTCTGATTCATGACTGACCTTTGCACCTTACTTTTATGCACATTCCGTCCAGTATTGTCAGTATTGGTACTTAGAGTTCTGTGAGAATGCACTGGAGGGGAGATAAGTCTCCAAGCCAGGGATATGTATGCTGGTGCCACGTCCAAATGCAGGGTGTCTATCATTATAATTATGTTGTTACTCAGAGCACATGAAAAGTCCAGTTAAGAAATCCAAATCTTCTGAAAAATCAACCCAAAAAATGTTGTGACGAGCTTATAAAGTTCAGTGTTTGTACCATGAAAGGCCTCATTAACATTGAACAGATATTTAACCTCTTAACATAAGTTTTTGGAGAATATAATGGCCAATTTTTGCAGAGGCCTCTGTGACACTAGGGCCATAGTATCTTTGGCAACAGAAGGGCATAAACATTGTCGTTAAGAAGCCACCAAAAGAAAAAAGTCCATGGGTTCAATGAGATCTGGTGATCCTGGTGGCCGTTGCTCCAAAGACATTGACCTTGGGACTGTCTGTTTCATGTTCATGTGACCCATGGTAGTTGTCACTCTCCGTATCGCCAGCTTGTGCCAGTTCACTTGCCCTAGCAGTTGAAATGTTGTCTCATTACTGAGAACCATTTTGCAATACTTTCAAATATAAATCTACCTAACAGTCACAACGGACTGCAACCTAGGTGCCAAATTTAAGCTTTGAACTGATACTTGTTTCAACTGAACAAGGCAGGATAGTTCAGTCAGTATAATGATGGGCTACAGACTGGACAGCTGAGGTTTGTTTCCTGGCAGGTGCAAAAGGTCTTCTTTTCTCCACAGCATCCAGACTGGTTACTAAGGCCCACTCAGCCTACTGTCCAGTGGGTACCAGGACCTCTTTCCCTAGGAGTAAAGTGGCTGAAGCATGAAAGGGACCACTCACCTCCATCTAGTGCTGAGGTCAATGGTGGACCTACACTTCCACTGCCCCATATGTCTGCATGGCATAGTGCTTAGTACAATTATACTTTTTTTTTTTAATCCCTGTAACAGGCCATGAAGGGCTATAAGGTTGTGAGACGTTGAGACTCCCACATTTTCTAGACAATCGCCTCACAGATGGCGGTGAGGTTGTCAGCCTTACGCACCAGCAGCCCTTTACCCCCAAGATGATTCCTGGTACTCATTTCTGTTGGGGTTGAATCGACCCCAGGACCATAGTTGGCTCAAAGGATTAGGTATATTGAAAGAAGTCCACCTCATCGGGACTCAAACCCCTGACCTTCTGGCTTGTAACATAGTGCCTCAACCAACTATGCTACCAGGTTCCCCACTGTAACTTTTTTACCTTATATATAGTTTATCAGTTCCTTAAACATGCTCTGAGTAATAAAAAATTAATTCATAAGCTTTATTTATTGCTGCAAGCTTGTTGGGTGTGAGGCAACTGGTGGAAATGTAAAATGTTTAGTAACCTTTACAGCCTTCTGCCTCCCACAGCAGTTGTACCTCACAGGCTTTTGTATATATATATGTGTGTGAGTGTGGTGTTCTATCACAGATAATATATAGCGTTACTGTTTGCACCTTGTTCTCTGGAGTTGTAATATTTATTAAACTGTCTTTTAGCCAAGCTGTTTTTTATTGTTCTGTAGTCTGTTCCTAACTTCTTCAGAGCCTGTTTTTTAACCATGGTTACTATGAAGATATTGTTCTCGGAGGTCCAGTGCTTTCCTCATGAAGGAAGGAATGGGGAAAGAAAGTAACTTGGACCCAAACCAAGGTATAAAACAGCAAAATTAACAGCTTTTCAAATTCCCTCCCCAAAATGAACCATTTTTTATATTTACACATATCTGTTATGGGTTATAATTTCCAAGATACAGAGCATGATGGCCAGGTACTGTGAATCATGTATGTAGTTTGAATTCCAACGAAGAAAATTCCTTGTACTGATTCATTACCTACCAAAAAGGCTTAGCAAGCTAGCTCAAGCAGTCATGCTCCTGACTTGAATTTGTGAGGTGCCTGGGGACACACTCAACCAAGATGCCAGCTACACTGAACTGAGGTTTATCATGATTTTCCTCGGTCCTTCTTACCAGATGCTGTGACAGTACTTCAGATTAGGCCTTGCCCCTTCCACATTCTTTGTCAACCAAGTGGTAGTTTAGTTGCTTGAGACACTAGGTTGCAAGGTGGAAGATCGTGGTTTCGATTCCTGCTGAGGTCATTGGATTTTTCAATTTACCTAATCCTTCAGGCTACATTATGGCACTCGGATCGACTTAGCCCCTAACAGAAATGAGTACCAGGAATCTTCCTGGGGGTAAAGGACAGCCAGCACTTAAAGCAACCTTACAGACATCTGTGAGCCGATTGTCTAGAAAATGTGGGAGCCTCGACGTCTCACAACCGTATGGGTCTCCACTGCCTGTTACAGGAATAGCTTACTTAACCTCACCATCTGTGAGCCGATTGTTTAGAAAATGTGGAAGCCTCGATATCTCATAACCCAATGGGTCTACACGGCCTGTTAGAGAGATGGCTTTTACGATATATTTTACTTATCGAAATGTAATTCTCTTTACATTAATCTAATTTCCTTAGCCGCATCATCGATAGATCTTTCTTTGTATGCGAATTTGGATTCGTGGCAGAAAAGCGTCTGCTTTTGTTTGTAGTCAGCACAGTCATATATCACTTTGTGGCTGTACAATACTGTGTTATAAATTCGATTTCCGCGCTGTTAAAGAAGAGGAAAAAACATGGTAGATTGACCTTAGCAATCTGTAACCAAAAAAATTAGAATCCATTAACTGTATGAAAACTAAGAAGATATCTGCTGACGAAGTACATTTATCATCAGCCAGCAAACAGGAGCCATGTGATGTGTAAAAATGATGGGAATTTATAGCCGAATCCATTTTTAGAATTAAGAATAGCCAGTTACTAAATCTTTCCTCTTTTTATATCCCCACTCGCAGCCCTGCCAAGTGATATCAAAATTTGTGCCGTCAATCTCTCCGTCTGTATGCATGAAAAACAGATAACCCGATTTTAATTAAACTTCACATATAATAGTTTTACGGAATATTGAGAGCCATTTCATTTTCTACTTAGTGCGGACGACAGTAGTGGACACTTCACATAAACACCTACATACTTATCTGCCCACATTTCGTGTGTAACTCGCTAAATGTTTATCAGAACGAAAACTGTTCCGCACAAAAAAGGTGAAGACAAAATCTGAACACACACTTTCTATTTTCACGACTTAGGGATGATTATAGACGGGTTTTTGATTGGTGAATAGATTTATTGACCACTTACAGGTCGGAACTACAAATAACNTCACCTATGTCTTCGTCTTCCTAAGAGTCTTTTTTTTCTGGCTTTCTCACCAAAATCCTATATGCATTCCTCTTCTCCCCATTCATGCTACATACCATGCCCACCTCATCCTCCTTGATTTTATCATTCTAATTATACTTGGAGAAGAGTACAAGTTATGAAGCTCCTCATTATGCAGTTTTCTCCAACCTCCTGTCACTTCATCTCTCTTCGGTCCAAATATTCTCCTCAACACCCTTAGTCTGTGTTCCTCCCTTAATGTCAGAGACCAAGTTTCACACCCATACAGGGCCACAGGCAAAATTATAGCTTTGTATATTCTAATTTTTATGTTTTTGGACAGCAGACGGGAAGACAAAAGGTTCTGGACTGAATGGTAAGCAAGCATTACCCGAGTTAAATCTCCTCTTAATTTCCTCCTGAATCAGGTTTCGATCTGTTATCGTTGTTCCGAAATATCTGAACTGTGCCACATTTTCAAAATATCTGTTACCTATCTTTATGTCATGATTTTGCCCTGCATTTTGGTGACGAGTCAGCAACATATACTTAATTTTCTCAGTGACAAATAACAATGACACTATTGCTAATTCCCACATTACAAATCTCAGTCTGCTTTCACTAGATATTTGCTGGTAACGAATCTTAACAATGAAGGTTCTCAGGTTTCTATTCTTAAGTCGTTAGCCTCTGAGGAATATCCCGTAACTGAATTGCAGCGCAAATTGTCTTCCAGATAACTCCTAGGTACGGACCACGCAGAAACCACAGTCCCGCTATGGTTGTAGAGGTGTTTACCGCACCGTTGCATAGCAACGGTCGCGGCGCAGACCACATAGAAAACACCGCTCTATTGCTGCGTGCGTGTATGTTGCGGACGTTACCTAACAACGCCGCTGTTTACCGAGTCACTGCTTAGAAACGGGTATACACGCTTCTCCCATAGGTCTAGCGGTCTTCGAGAAAACTCCATGGAGCTGATGGCCTTGAGAAGCCACTAGTTGTGACGCTACTCAAGAATACCCTACCATTGTATGGAACCCGAAGGTTCATTGCCATGTTCACAACAGCTTTCCACTGGTTCCTATAATGAGTCATATTAATCCAATGCACACCAGCCCATCCTCTTTGCCTAAGATCAATTTTATGATAGTCTCATAGCTACGGCTTGGTATTCCTAATGCACATTTTCCTTCTGACTTTCCCACCAGAATCCTGCATGCATTCATGTTCTTCCACATGCGTGCTACATGCCCTGTCCGTCTCATCCTCCTAGACTTGATCATTCTAATTATATTTTTACAAAGTTTTTAGGAGTAACTAAACAGAATTGAAGGCATATGTACCTTTCCGAATTTGTATATTCAACAATCAACAGTGGGCTCGCGTACATGCCAAAATATGCCGAATTATTTTATTCTAAATAATAATTAAACGAAGTTTCCTCCTACATGAATATAGAGGTCCACACATACGTAAGTATTGTGGCTTGTATATCCCATTGCTAGGCAACGACTGCAAAAGAAGCGGCTATACAACAGCCGTTACTGAGTAACTGCTTTTCAAACAAGCATGTTGACATGGCAGCAATTAGGAACAGCAACAGAGGAACGGTGTTTTCTGAGCGATCACTACCGAGATGTTATAGTGAGGGTCAGTCCATTTTCCAGCGTTGAGGCGGGGTAGAATGCCTCCACCGGAGCCCTGTGACGAAAAGGGAACCCAGTGTCTGGGGGTATGACCGGGCCACCCTGTTCCTCGGGAGTATAAATACGGGGACCTGGCCCTCCAGGTCATGAGTCCCGCGGGACTCGGAACTGAGAATGGCTTCACTGACGAGGACCACCAGCAATTGTAAACGACAGACCCGTTCTCTCGTTAGAGAGGATGTTACGTAAGAACTATAAATAAAAATACTGGTCGTGAGTCTCAAGTCCAAGTCACATTGCGGCTGACGAGCAGTCTGTCTGTCTGTCTGTCTTGGTGTCGAGACCCGGCTGGGGCTCATGACCAGATTTTCTTTTCCTTATATGAAAGTTACTGTCCTGCCCATTTGGGGCGCCCTCTCTGACGAGAGGTCGTGTCTGTCATTTGTCAGTCATAGTCAGTATTAGTAAGTTCACTGTCAGTATTTACATATATTTACAAATTTAATCTTAATTCATATTTCTTTGTGCAATATATACAAGACTCAGTACAGCAGATTTTGCCCTATTTCTAGTAGTATTCGCTACCACGGCAGTCTAGTCACTTGAACGGTCGTACGCCTGACCGCCGCCAAGTTTAAGCCTCTTATACTTTCTGTGTCGGGCTTCGCTTTGTCCTATGTTGCGAACATTCTCATTTTCATGATTTTGTATGACTTCTGCTTGTTTCCTGCATAATTTTGTTATATAGTCATATACGTACAGGATTTTGAATGCCACGTGCAAATAGCGGACCGGTGTGCGCCTTGGAAAATTGCCAATGGTGCGGAGAACCTTGTTTTGCAGGCGTTGCAATTTCACTAGATGGGTGCCTGCCGCAAACTCCCAGGCGGGACTAGCATAACTCATTACGGATCTCATGAGAGCTTTGTGGAGGGTCATTTTAATGTTAGCGCTCAATGGCTCTCATTTGAATAGGGAATATACTCTAATGAATGTTCTGAAGGCCTTGGCTTCGATCATTTCTATGTGTAATCTCCAAGTCACTCTCTTATCGAAGATTACACCTAGATATTTTGCACTATTTACAAATGGAATATTTCGTCCATTTAGAGTGAGACAAGACTCAGGCGGTCGACAACCACGAGAGAAGTATACCCCCTGAGTCTTATCTTCATTAATTTTAATATTCCAGTGCTCACACCAGGTCTCCATTGAGCTGAGACCGCGCTGGAGTTTTCTAATAATAAAACCTCCTTGCGATCTGTCGCATACAGACAGGTGTCGTACGCAAAGAGGGCCAGATGAACACCATGAGTTTGGGGGGCATCATTTATATACAAGTTGAAAAGAGTAGGAGAAAAGACTGAACCTTGTGGCACCCCTGCTTGCATTTCCCTTGGGGTTGACATTTCGCCTTCAACAGAAACCCTGAATTTACGTTGAGAAAGAAAGGACCCAATAAGCTTAGTCAAACCGTTCGAGAATTCCAATTTTGATAAGCTATACAGCAAGCCTGAGTGCCACGTGGTGTCAAAGGCTTTTTCGATATCCAAGAACACCGCGGCCGTTGACATTTTGTTGTTGAAATTAAGGGTCACATGGTCCGCCAGTCTCATACATTGCAATGTCGTGCTGTGACGTGCACGAAAACCAAACTTACTTGCGTTGAGCAGGCCTCTTTCTTCAATATGTTTTTGGAGGAAATTCAAAATTACTTTTTCGAATAGTTTTCCTGTCGTGGACAGGAGGCTAATCGGACGTAAACTTTGCGGGAATTTCGGGTCTTTACCGGGTTAATTTCAATTTTAGATGATATTAATTCAGAGGCGAGGCTTTGAAACCGCTCCCAATCTGTGAATTTTTCAATACGTTCCAAAAGGTTCCTAATTTTAACATGATCCAGTATGTGGAATACTATTGGTAGGTGATCTGAATCTAAAATATCTGTGACGATGACATCTGACACTCTGATATTTTGGGGGACCACAATATCCAGCACGTCACCATTTCCCGTAGGGGAATAATGAGTGGGGCACTGATGTGTAGAGATTTCGAAATCAGTCATATCAAATAAATCCATGAGTTACTCGCCTGAGGGGTTTGAAACCCTGCTATTCCAAAATGGGTGCTTAGCATTCAAATCACCTGCCAAAATACAGTTACGTCTAAAGCTTAAGAGCTCAGTGATGTCAGCATCACTCCAGGCTCTGCCTGGAGATTTATAAACAGCTGCAAGCAGCACTTCGCTATTACCAATTTGTATGCAGACCCCTGTCGCTTCTACTGAAACAAGGGGTGGTAGGTCTACATGGTTATGGGGGATGTCTTTTCTAACTGCAACGGCAGTTCCGCCTTTTCTGCCCAAGTGGCGGTCGGTTCTATAAAGGTGGTAATTTAGAAGAAAGAATCTCTTATGAGGTTTCAGATGTGTCTCTGAAAACAGGCCCACATCTACATGCAGATCTTGCAGCTGTTTACTGAGCTCATAGCGCTGCCTCCCAATGCCGTTCGCATTAAATACTATGACTCTGATGGGTCTATGAATTCTAGTGGCCATTTTGTTTCATGAGGTTTAGTACAATTTTTGTAATGGCCATTATTTTGTCCTCCTCGGACACTGCACCACTGACCTCTGTCATAATCTGCTGTACTACAGTCACTACTCTCAACATATTGTCGAGAGGTTGACTGCTCACAATTGGAGCCTGAACTGACTGCAGTGCAGAGGCCGGTACATTTTGTTGTTTTGTTACTGTAGCTGGGTTTGCCTGTTGTCGCTGTTGTTCTGCGTTGCCTCGTAGTGCCGCCACGAAGGACACGCCTGGGGTGACGAGGTTCGATGAGAACACCATCTCCGTAACAGTTTTCGATGTCCTCTTCGCCTTCCTTTTTGGCAGCTCTTCCCAGGGGTGTCTGCAACACCGAGTCTCAGAGTCAGAGTCAGAGTCAGAGTTACTTTACGACTGGCGGTTTACAGCCAATCAGTTCGTCTTGGCGTCAGGCCCCTTGAGGGCCACGACCAGAGATTTTTTTTCCCAACTGAACTCTTGCGGTAATAGTCCTTATGTAACATCCTCTCTGACGAGAAGATGGGTCTGTCTCTTATGAATACCGAGTCTCAAAGTCAAAGTCACTGACCCCACTGCAAATATTTATTCATCTGTTGTTCTACAATGCATGTTTATTGGCCCGTTACTTATCAATGGATATCCTATGGTTGAGAGCGTAAATCCGAGACTGCTTTTGCCGAACCGTTGCCTAGCAATGGTCATGTGTGCAAAAATTTGATTAATTATGCTGCCAAAGTCTTTTATTCTCTATTACAATTGGTAAATGTACATGAAAACTACAGCTTCGGTTGTTTTATCAAGATATTTCAGTTAGGAAGATAGAGTAGGAAGTATTTTTAATTCAGACTGCCTTACAATCTAATTCGGTTTGTTCTTTCAGCGTCCTGCTCTGTTATGGCAAGTCTTTGAATCGTGTACTGACAGTATATAATTCTCTTTTAATGTGTTCATTAGCAATAAACACGAAGCTTTAATATTAATTATTTATTCACTCTGAATGCCCTTTTTTTATACTTCCCACCAATTTCAGTACAAATCACCTAAGAGTCAATAGCTGTATTTGAATTCAGTGTTTGTTTATTATGAAAGAAGAGTTGATCTTAGTTCCAAATTATTTACTTTATCCGAAATAAGAAACTTCCAAATGGACAGAATATGTTCCTTTCCTCACACCGGCTCACTCACTCACTCCTGGAGCGGAACCCTTCTTGAGAAGCCGCCAATTCTGCAGCTACTCTAGAATTTCCCAGCATTTTATGGAACCCGAAGGTTCATTACCATGTTCATAAGAGCACTCCACTGGTCCCTATCCTGAGCCAGATCAATCCAATCAATACCATCCCATCCTATCTCTCTAAGATCCATTTTAATATTGTCCACCCACCTACGCCTTGGTCTTCCCAGTGGTCTCTTTCCTTCTGGCTTTCCCACCAATATCTTATACGCATTCCTCGTCTCCCCGTTCGTGCTACATGCCCTCCCCGCCTCATCCTCCTTGACTTGATCATTCTAATTATACTTGGAGAAGAGTACAAGTTATGAAGCTCCTCATTATGCAGTTTTCTCCAACCTCCTGTCACTTCATCTCTCTTCGGTCCAGATATTCTCCTCAACACCCTGTTCTCAAACACCCGTAGTCTATGTTCCTCCCTTAATGTCAGAGACCAAGTTTCACACCCATACAGAACCACAGGCAAAATTATAGTTTTGTATATTCTAATATTTATGTTTTTAGACAGCAGACGAGAAGACAAAGGTTCTGAACTGAACGGTAGCAAGCATTACCCGAATTCAATCTCCTCTTAATTTCCTCCTGAATCAGGTTTTGATTGTTTATGGTCGTTCCCAAATACCTGAAGTGTGCCACATTTTCAAAACATCTGTTACCTATCTCACGTTGGCTACATGTTGTTTTCTTGCACATAATTTGAAGATCATTTGTGTCAACACGTCATGTATAGCTCCTTCTGAGGAATGCGCCTGTTAAGTGTATACTGAAAACTTTTTAACTGTCTTGTTATAATTTTATTCCCAATAAAATTGCGTTCAACAAGATGGCGTCTTGTAACGAAGCCAAAAGACTAACACATCGGAATAATGGCGTCTGTAAGTGTAATATGTCTGATGTTCTGATATAAATCCATTGACGTTTGACATCCCCAATATATTCACGATTATTGGTTGAGTGATATAAAGTAGTTGTAATGGAGAATGGTCCTTAATTCTGTATGTGACATGATTTTAAAAAGATTTACGATTTAGTGCTGCTCTCTATACTGCTATATGAATGTTTTCATGAAATCAGCAGGAGAGTCAATGCGCACTGCACAAAAACTTTATCTATGGGGCGCCTTGCTCTATTTTTGGCTTCGGCGCCAAACAAGTTGGAACTCCGTCTCCATGTTATTATGGAGAGAGCTGTAAGTCAGTCAGCAGGTCTAGGCATCTCGGCGTCTGTTAGTTTCATACTTGTTTGTTTGTGTGACGCTGTTTGTTACACACCGGCGCCAACGTCCGTCTGCAGTGACCGGTCAGTTCTGTCCATCACACAGCAAGACACCGAGTTGACAAGGCGCGTCTCCACAGAAGCTGCCTGTGTATTACTGCGCCGTATTCACTCACTGTTACGTAACACAGTAGTGACCGCTTGCGCTCCTCGCCCCAACCCCATACCGACGACTGGACGTCGCTGTCGAGGGGGTGACGCTAGTGGTTCGGATTCAAAAGGTCTCGTGTTCAAACCTCGACCACGTAAACGTCTGTCCTGAATCGTGTTCTATTCCGGAAGGTCGTTGGTTCGATATCCGATGAGGTCATTGGATTTTTCAGTTGACCCAATCCCTCCAGCCGCACTACGGCCCTGAGGTCGACTCAGCCTCTAACAGAAATGAGTACCAGGAATCTCGTCTTTTCTATGGTTCTACATCTCTTTGGACCTTGGCCGTTTTTTCCAGTTTCTTGATCCTATACACAGCCTGTTGGACTCCTTGGACGGGGATCAGCCCGTCGCAAGGTCTCTACCTACACTAGAACACCATAAACAGAATAAAAGGACATAAACATCTATGCTTCGAGTAGGATTCGAACCCACGATCCCAGTATTGGAGCGGGCGAAGACTATTCATGACTTAAACAGCGGCGACTGTGATTTCTCACCCCATAAGAATCTTCCTGCTGGTAAAAAAGAGGCCGGCTCATAAGACTGACCTCACCGCCATCTGTAAGCCGATTGTCTAGTAAAATGTGGGAGCCTCGACGTCTCACAGCCCTACGGGCCTCCAGGGCCTATTACGGGGATAGCTTCACCTTTTTTTTACCTTATTCTCCCTAAACAAACGCTGGGATAGTACTCAAATTGGCCACGACCGCTCCCTCCCACATCTTTCCAATTCATTTTTAACCAGTTATCCTAACTTTCGACACTATACGTGCTGAGCTACTATCAGCGTCCTTATATAAACGCAAAATAAATTAATGATATCGTCCAGACATGAATTGTTGTTTTCGTCATATCTGTCCTTCCGTACGCTACGGCGCAGGTCACAACTTCAGGTTCGCTGAAATTTGACACCGCGTGGGAGGTTGCCAAACATTGCACACATAATGCGTATATTGCAATATTGGCTGCTGTCGGACAAAACCGGACACGTCGCACGAAGACGCACGCACGTTTCTTCGCGCAACTGAGTGTTACTCGTTGAATGTTTACCGGAGCGAAAAATGTTTCTTGCAGAAGTTGCAAGGTAACAAATTTTGAAACGCACATTCTAAGCGCCGTATACTTTTTAATGAAATTTTCTCTTCCCGCCTGCACGTTTCGATAGATCTCTGCTATTTGCAGCGGTGTTTAGTTAACACACCCTCACATTATATGACGTCAGTACGTGGAGCCGGGATAACGCAGTCAGTATAGCGACTGGCTACTGACTGGACGTGAGGAGCCGGGATAGCGCAGTCAGTATAGCGACTGGCTACTGACTGGACGTGAGGAGCCGGGATAGCGCAGTCGGTATAGCGACTGGCTACTGACTGGACGTGAGGAGCCGGGATAGCGCAGTCGGTATAGCGACTGGCTACTGACTGGACGTGAGGAGCCGGNAGTCGGTATAGCGACTGGCTGTGGGCGGGACGTGAGGAGCCGGGATAGCGCAGTCGGTACAGCGAGTGGCTACGGACTGGATGTGAGGAGCCGGGTTAGCGCAGTCGGTACAGCGACTGGCTACTGACTGGACGTGAGGAGCCGGGATAGCGCAGTCGGTATAGCGACTGGCTGTGGGCGGGACGTGAGGAGCCGGGATAGCGCAGTCGGTATAGCGACTGGCTGTGGGCGGGACGTGAGGAGCCGGGATAGCGCAGTCGGTATAGCGACTGGCTGTGGGCGGGACGTGAGGAGCCGGGATAGCGCAGTCGGTATAGCGACTGGCTGTGGGCGGGACGTGAGGAGCCGGGATAGCGCAGTCGGTATAGCGACTGGCTGTGGGCGGGACGTGAGGAGCCGGGATAGCGCAGTCGGTATAGCGACTGGCTGTGGGCGGGACGTGAGGAGCCGGGATAGCGCAGTCGGTATAGCGACTGGCTGTGGGCGGGACGTGAGGAGCCGGGATAGCGCAGTCGGTATAGCGACTGGCTGTGGGCGGGACGTGAGGAGCCGGGATAGCGCAGTCGGTATAGCGACTGGCTGTGGGCGGGACGTGAGGAGCCGGGATAGCGCAGTCGGTATAGCGACTGGCTGTGGGCGGGACGTGAGGAGCCGGGATAGCGCAGTCGGTATAGCGACTGGCTGTGGGCGGGACGTGAGGAGCCGGGATAGCGCAGTCGGTATAGCGACTGGCTGTGGGCGGGACGTGAGGAGCCGGGATAGCGCAGTCGGTATAGCGACTGGCTGTGGGCGGGACGTGAGGAGCCGGGATAGCGCAGTCGGTATAGCGACTGGCTGTGGGCGGGACGTGAGGAGCCGGGATAGCGCAGTCGGTACACCGACTGGCTACTGACTGGACGTGAGGAGCCGGGATAGCGCAGTCGGTACACCGACTGGCTACTGACTGGACGACCGAGATGTTGGCGTTCGAGTCCCGGTAGTGTCAACAATTTTCTTTTCTCCACCTCGTTCAAACCGGCTCTGAGGCTCACCCAGCCTTCTATCCAGTGAGTACCAGGGGTAAAGCTGTAGGGGCGTGAAGCTGGCCACTTACCTCCAACTAGTGCCGAGGTCAAGAAAATGTGGATCTGTACACACACTCCCCCATACGCCTTCATGACCTAGTGCTTAATTAGTTAATCACAATAACAAATTTACTTTTTACTTTATGATGTCGATACGTTAAAATACTGCGACATGTAGTCCCGTTGCTAGGTAACGACAGCGAAATAAGCAACTATACAACGGCCGCTACTAGGCAGCGGCCCGTGAACAGCAAAAGAGGAATTGTGGTCTCTGTGCTGCCCGTGCCGAGATGTTACAAGCAGGACAATTTGGGAGTGAGGAGTGAACTTATTGGTGAGTTAGTGATTCAAATGTTTTGAGCTGTTGCTGTTAGAAACTGGTAACTGAGGCGGAGACAGTTCGGATGGGTAAGTCAGGGAAAGGTGACGTAGGAGAAGACTGATAAAAATTAGGAGACAGGGGAGAAGAGAACAACAGCGAACAAACGCAGAAGGCTTCTTTCTGATTCCCGAAAAGCATAATTTTCAATCTCTGAGTTGTTTCTTTTGCAATTTCGCGCCCTCGCATGTGGAGGACAATAAATTGTGTTTGAGATTATTGCATATATCTGTGTAGATGGGTAATTACTTGTTTCTGCCTGGAATCATATGCAGGAGTGACAGGATGGAGTATTTATCACCACTTAAAGAACACTGTTTGCCCACATACCGGTGCTTCAAGCCATGGTTTACAATCTACGAATCTCGTACCACAGTCGGCCTGTCCTTCAATCCCGTTGCAGTTTTTATAAAAACAAATGTCATTTCCTTATTTAGTCAACAAGCTGAGACATATGCCGCTAATGCCGTGACAATTCTGTTTTCTTTTTCAAACTTTTGATATTCTCGATAGCTCAGTCTGTATAAGAATCTGGTTACTGGCTGCACGACCGAGTAATCAGGATTCGATTCCAGGCAGAGGTAAGATATTTTTTCTTTTCCGTTACATCAAGACCCAGCCTCCTATCTGCTGGGTACTGGAATCGATTTCCCCGGGGAATACAGCGGCTGTTAACGTGAAACTAGCCTCTCATCTCCATCTAGTACCGAAGTCTAGAATGGTGGAGCTATACCTCCACTCCCCATACGTCTTCATGGCGAATTGCTTAATCAATTAAGCACAAGGATAAATTTGCATTTACCTTTTATTTTAGAGCAAGAATCATGAGCTCGGTTTGGCGGAGACAGAAACTGGGATGACAAAGCCAGAATTACAGATGCAAAAATTAAATTTACGAAGTTAGTATTACTCCTCCAGATAGCAGCACAGCATAGCATATGTTGTCATTTAATGAATTTTAATATTTTAGTGCGAATGTGGCTGTCTTTCTAGAGTGTTTCAAATTCATAGCGTGCGTAAACTGTGATTTTGAAGTGTCCCTCTATGGAGTGCAACATGAAATTAAAGAAAGACTGCCAACGCGCAAGCGCAACTGGGCTTTACTATAGGCCGCAACACTCTCAAGCTGGCCCTCACTCAGCTTCTAACTTAAGAGTGAGAGGTTCAGAACGAAATGTCACATTTTACTCATACCTGACATACAGGCCGCCAAGTGGCGCCTCCATCGGTATTCCTGCTAACTCGTTGCAACTGGTACGGAGAGGACGTAACATTACTTTTTATTACTTTGTCACGTGACACAGTGACTATACACAACTAACTACGAGAATCTCCCCCAGTTACACTGTAAACTAAAGTGCACAAAAAATCTTCTCAATCTTCACTAGCCGTTGCTTGGTAGCGGCTTCCAACTGCAGGCATTTCTCTTCCTATGGGTTCCCGAACTGTCCCAGGCCTCAGCTACCAGCTTCTCATATTTCACAGCTGCAACTTTCAACTGTCTCAACCAACCACTCAGAGTCAGAGGCAGGGTTACTTTACGACTGGCGGTTTACCGCCAATCAGTTCGTCCCTTATGTAACTTCCTCTCTGAAGAGAGGATGGGTCAGTCGTTTACAATTGATGCTGGTCCTCGCCAGCACAGTCATTCTCAAATCTGAGTCCCATGGGTCTCATGACCATATTTTACTGTCTCATATTCGAGATTCCCCCAACCTGGAGGGCCAGGTCCTCGTCTTTACATCCCACAGGAAAAAGTTGGCCCAGTTATACCCCCAGGCCCTGGGATCCCTTTTCATCGCCTCCTATAACTCGCAGGCACAGCCACCGACCATTTAGTTCTCGTTAAATAACCGCGTGCTTTTCAGTACTTGTATAGTCTGTACCGAGCAGGTTGGGGTAGCGGTGAGGTCCTAGAGAGTAAACTCTCACTAATCCGGATTAACTGGGGGGGGGTCATCCTGAGTAGTGCAGCAGAAGGTATTTTTTTTATTGCTAGTGGGGTGGGACTAAGTCCCTTGTACTGCGGCCACTTCTGGCCTATTGTACCAGCCCAAGATGATAGGTGAGGGTGATCGTGGAGCAATTGGTGGAATGAAGATTGGCAGGGGAAATCGAAGTACTCAGAGAAAACCTGCCCAATCGTCACTTTGTCCACCACAAATCCCACTTGACCAGACCCGAGATAGAATCCGGGCCGCCGTGGTGGGAAACCAACGACTAACCGCTTGAGCTATGGCGCGCCCACGAAGCAGGAGGTAACCCCAAAAGACAAAGAAATACTCAGAACACAAATGGAAAATAAAATTATATAAGCAGTGCTGACGAAAAGAAATATGCATATCACTGTAGAGCCTTTATTTAAAAACTATAAAAAGACAATACATTTATTCATCGATAGAAGACTCAGAAGTTGTACTTGTTTTTTAACGTAACAATGCAGGTTTGAAGAAACTCTGAAGTTTTGTCTGAAGAGACAAGTGACTCATCTGCCTTCCTAAATGACTGTCTTTTTAAAGCACGTACTCAACTGTGAACAACATTTTTCATATTTTAGTCCGGATTAGCGAGAGTTTACGAGTTTACTATACTTACACGACGAGGGAAGGGTCATTTCGAATTTCGACCGTGACACGAGCTGCCCTGACTGACGATTTTCTTCAGTCACTACAGGCAAATGCCGGAATAATGCCTGAAATAGGCCTGGGCCGTTTTATTTCCCATGTTTCTCCAAATCATCTTACTGGCCTATGCTGTATATAGTCTAGCTAGTGACAGAGTCATGAAGCGAAACACAGATGATGCACCACTGTGCAGTCCGTTGCAAGTCAACGTACGTTTCGGAGGAACATGTCTCAATCTTCAGCTGTGCTATCTAACTTCACGTTTCACTCTTCGAACCCAAAGATGGAGGAGACATATTCTTTGACTTTTCAACGGACTACATGGGGTTTATCCCAGAAAATAGAAGTGTTCATAAATACTTCTGTGAGAACCGCGAATCCTACATAATCTGCATACGCTACGAAGAATAAAAATTTAGGAAAGGCCATGCTGTGTCGTGTATGAGGGTTTGAGATCAGTGTCACAACCTTAAGCACGGAGAAGTGTGTTCAAGTAACATTATTAACTTCCTCCCCGTTCTACTTTCTTGTTCCCGCGCTGTTGGCGCCGGATGGCGCTTCTAATGACCAGGGTCACAGGAAGCCCGGCGACATGTCAACACTGTTCCCGCCTCACCTCTCGCCTTGACACGAGGGGAAGTCGGATGCTGCATTAACGTGCAGCAAGCAGACGCCGTGCGTCTTGCCACAGCGCGGAATAGAGATAAAGAGGCCTTCATTTAATGGTAACACGACGGGCCCCAACAGGGGAGGGGAGGGCAAACAGGGCAACCGCCCCCCCCCATAACTTTCTGGAAAAACAAAGACAAATGAAAACTGGAGAAATCCCTGTACTTGATTGATCTCCTCGCCATGAAGACGTATGTGGAGTGGAGGTACAGCTCCATGCATTATTAAGCAAGAGATGGAATTCGGAAGCTTCGCGCCTCAGTTACTCTCCCCCCCCCCACAAAGAGCCCACTGTACCCGTTCAACAGGAGACCGTGTGGGCCTCAGAGGCGGTATGAACGTTGCGGAGTGGACAGAAATTTGTCAAACCAGCAGCACGTCGCTATACCGACTGAGCTATCGCACCTCCACGAAGGAAGAAGTGTACCGGATACAGACAACAAGGATTCCTGGAAGACATAATCGCCTACTTTCGTTCCGTTACATATTCAGTATTTGATGGATACGGATAGGAAGCCTAGGGGTCAGAATTCGATTCTCGGTAGGGGAAAGAATTTCTCTCCTCAACGTCGTCCAGACCGGCTCTGGGGTCGACCCACCCTTCTATCCAATTGGTACCGGAGGTAAAGCGACCGGGGCGTGAAGTTGACCACTCACCCCCAGCTTTTGCCCAGGTCAAGAAAATGTGGATCTAACTATCCACTCCCCCATACGCATCCGTGACGTAGTGCTTAATTTGTTAAGCACAAGGACAGTTTTACCCATTTTACGACACTGATAGTGTTTATTCGTTCCGCGGGCACGTGCTTATCTAGGCGTTGTCTAGTGAAGATAGTGGGGGCAGACACATACAGGTAGCAACGCGTTCTACTGTGTCTACTTTTATTTTTTCGAAATAAGGACAGGAGATAATACAAATTATAATTAGTTTTTATTAAAGAAATATTCTTCTATCCTGAATACTGTACGGACACCAGTAAAAATAGCCTTTAAAGTCTCAAAAGTACATTCGTAAGAAAATTTTCGGATTCTCCCTTTTTGGGAAACTGGATGCCTCCCCATTTGCCGGAAAACAGCTCTGGTGTGCCCCGCCATATCGAATTGCAGTCAGAGCATAAGCTTCTATCCTGTACACACAGCTAACCCCGCGGAGCAGAAGCACTTCTCAGAAGCTGACAGTCGCCCATCTAGTCAATAAATCCTTCTCCTTCGATTGAACCAGAATGCCCATTACCGTGTTCACAACAAGCAGCCAATGGACTCTAACATCAGCCACTTTAAGATACTTTTTAATATTATCCTTCCATCTACTCCTAAACCTTCAAATTGGTCAGTGATATATGAGGTTTACACGGCAGTAACTATGAAGGTTACTATCCCCTGGAATGTGACGTCGTGTAGGCTGATAGATGCCGACGTTTCGGGAAATCGAGGCAGCAAGTCCCCACTATACGTTGGTATTTACAAAACTATACGGCGTCAAATGGCAGGACACACAATCTTCGTTCTTCCTTTCATGGTTTCAGATTAGAAGTCTGCATATATTTTTTAATCCTTTCATGCGTGCTACATGCCCGTGAGTATATCATTCTCCTTGAATTCATCACCTTCATCACGTTTGTTGCAGACACCAAATTACGAAGCTTCTCCTTGCATATTTTTCTCCATTCTCCTGTTAATGTTTTCTCTTTTATGTACAGACATTCCCCTTTAGCACTCTGCCCCCCATAGCGGTCACTATCAGAATTCACGTCTTCTGAGATATGACGCCGTGCACTTTGGTAATTAGTTACCACCGCTTTCGATGAACCTACTGATTACATCGTCAAGGAAGAAGAATTGAACTGCTGGCGTTACTGAATATGAAAATTATTGTCTTCAACGATATAACGCCGTGCAGTCTGGTAGATCTGGACCCGACATTTAGAAGGAACCTGCAACCTCCATCTTCAGTACAATTTTTCAGGGCTACATTCATCGTCACCTAATGTGACACGTAGCCCGAGTTACTGAGAACCTCATTAAAAATGTCAACCATCTCCGTGACTAATTAAATATGTATTACGCCGTGAAGATGAATGGAGGAGTGGAGGTATATTGTTGCGCATTTGGTGCTAGATGGAGGTAAGTGGACTTGGCGGTTTTACTCCTGGGGAATTGGACCCCCCGTGCCCACTGGAGAGAAAACTGGACAGATATCGGGGCTTTATAGACATTGTAGAGAATAGAGGAACATTCTGTCTCTGCAAAAATTCGATCCCCGGTTCCTCTGTCATCCAGTCCATACATATCCTTGTCATTATATCAACTGAGTCATCGAAAAAGAATTCCTGGATTCTAAAATTCTCTCACTTAAGAACTGTTAAAAATGCCGGTATGATTCCAGAGTTAAGTTGCTAACAAATGTCTGGAGTTTTTATCTGACCTCAGTACGTTTCGATATGTGCTCCACTTATCGATCGGCAGATATCGAGACTCTGTTCGACTTGCTGAATCATATCTGCAGGTATAGTTGCGACTGCTCCTGTGATCCTGTGCCGTAGCTGCCGGAGATCTCGAATCTTTCCACCGTACACAGTGTTCTTGATTTAGCCACATAAAAAGTACATCGGGGTAAGATGTGGTTTGGGACGCGCCATAGCTCAAGCGGTTAGCAACTGGCTTCCCACCACGGCGGCCCGGTTTCATCTCGGGTCTGGTCAAATGGGATTTGTTGTGGATAAAGTGGCGCTGGGGAAAGTTTTCTCCAAGTACTTAGGTTTCCCCTGCCAATCTTCATTCCACCAATTGTTCCACAATCACCCTCACCTATCATCTGGGGGCTGGTACAATAGGCCAGAAGTGGCCACAGTACAAGGGACTTAGTCCCACCCCACTAGCCATAAAAAAAATAAGATAACATCGCTCGCTACCCACTATAAACTAAATATATCCAAAATTTGATTTGTTTCATTCTGGCCTGTCACACTAACAATATCATAAGAGATTAAACAGTTCCGTCCAGTGTGACTAGTAAAGATTTTTCTTATATCAGTCCTTCATCCCTTACATGTTTCAGTCTTTACAGACCATCCTCAGAGGGATTCAATAAAATCGGAAGCCACTATCACAATTTGTTTTTAATTCTAAAATGCATATATACATATAATGTTGATAAAATACAATGGATATAAAATCTAATGTTTTAATATTCACAGCGGCTGTCTTAGTATGCTAAAATACAGGGTTACTACAAATAATTGATTCCATTTCAAAACACTATATTGGTAACCCCGTGCTTTTCCGTTTACACAGACAACCAGTATCCTTAAACTGCCAATACCACCGCAGAATGCTCTGTTTACATGGTGGGTCTTTTCTGTGCTCTGCTCTGAATGCACGCTGCACTGCAATAACAGACGAACATCTCGCATACTCCAACACACAGAAACTCTTTTCCAGCTTCTTCGCCATTTTGTGAGGCACTGCACTCGTGCTGCCAACTGGTGTATCACAATGCAAACTTGGTGAGTTTGCGGTTCTTTTCTTGTAACAGTCATATTTGTATGTGTAATACTTTGGAAAATATAGTATTTTGAAATGGAATGATCACCCGTAGTAACCATGTATATTAAACTCTTTACTAGTCACACCGGTCCGAAATGTTTAACCTCTTATAAATATATCCAAAACTCGTGTTCTTTCGCCGCGTTTTAAAACTTGAATCATATCGACGTGTTTAACAATTTTTTATTGATAGATTCTTATAATCCCGGAATTCTTTTTCGATGAACCTGTATATTTCGGCAACGTAGTGTGCGGTGTGGACTTGTCCCTGTTTGACTGCACTGTGAATACCTTATCAAGTCCGCTTTTTTATTGCTAGTGGGGTGGGACTAAGTCCCTTGTACTGCGGCCACTTCTGGCCTATTGTACCAGCCCCAAATGATAGGTGAGGGTGATTGTGGAGCAATTGGTGGAATGAAGACTGGCAGGGGAAACCGAAGTACTCGGAGAAAACCTGCCCCAGCGCCACGTTGTCCATCACAAATCTCACTTGACCAGACCCGGGATGGAACCCAGGCCGCCGCTGTGGGATGCCAGCGACTAACCGCTTGAGCTATGGCGCTGCCCTAACAAGTCCGTTACTGTTGCGCTTTGGGGCCCCGCAGTTTGGCTCCCTCTTTACTGTGCTCTGTGCTTCCACTTACATCAACACGGTTCATGTGCTCGGCATTAGCTCTACAGTTACGGTAGAACAACCATTAACGAATCACATCTGGTAAACAAAAACACTGCTGGAATCTTTCAAATAAAATATTTTAAAATGTTAATTTATAATTACGTTTATTAATTTTCCATGTTTCACCCGTTTTAAAAGTTTTTAAATGTTTATTTTTATAATAATACAGTACATTATAAAAGTGTTTTTTCGTAAGGGTAAAAAAAAGGTGAAGCTATCCCAGGCCGTGGAGGCCCATAGAAATGTGAGACGTCGAGGATTCCACATTTTCTAGACAATCGGCTCACAGATGGCGGTGAGATTAAGTAAAGCTATCCCTGTAACAGGCCGTAGAGGCCCATAGAAAAGTGAGACGTCGAGGATTCCACATTTTCTAGACAATCGGCTCACAGATGGCGGTGAGATTAAGTAAAGCTGTAACAGGTCGTAGAGGCCCATAGGGTTGTGAGATGTCAAGGCTCCCACATTTGCTACACAATTGGCTCACAGATGGTGGTGAATTTAAATAAATCTATCCCTCTAACAGACCGCGGAGGTACATAAGGTTGTGAGAAGTCGAGGCTCCCACATTTTTCTAGAAAATCGGCTCACAGGTGGCGGTGAGGTTGTCAGCCTTAAGCGCCAGCCGCTCTTTTCCCCCCAGGAAGATTTCTGATACTCATTTCTGTTAAAGGCTGAGTCGACCCCAGGGCCATAGTGCGGCTGGAATGATTGAAAGGGGTAAAAGTCGTCTGGCGCATAAGGCTGAGAGCTCTAATATGTCTCTCCAGTTCTCATTTTTACTGCATTTGAGACAGAGTCGCGCTTTCCCCTGACTCCCACTTAACTGCGCAGTATGCATCCTGTTCTGTTGAGGCGTGCTGCCGTTTCCGCGAGAGGAAGAAGTTAATTGTCACGTGTCTGAAGACAACGCCCGCCCTGCGCGCACCGAACTGTGATTTTGCAGCAAGCCATATGATCATGTTGCCCTTCCCTGTCATTGCTGATCACATTTGTAATGCGGTCAACTTAGAGCCTACCGCATGTCGTCGCGCCGCTCAGGCGGAAGTTCTCGTCACTCCTCCTGTCATTGTGATCCGCGGGCATACGCACTCGTAGCGGGTTTGTTTGCAGTGACAACAAAACGTGATGGACAACCGAGTAATCGGGGTTGGATTTCTGTTGGGGGAAAGATATTTATCTATTCCGAACGGCGTCCAGACTGGCTCTGGGCCCCTCCCAGACACCTGTCAAATGGGCACAGAGGCTTTTCCCCCCGGTCAAAGCGCCCTGCAAGTGAAGGCGACCACTCACCTCCATCTAGTGCCCAAATTATGAATATCTCCACTCATCCTCCTCATAGTAAAAGTAAAATTGTCCCTGTGCTTATGGGGGAGTGGCTGTATAGATCCATATTATCTTGACCTCGGCATCAGCTAGAGGTGAGTGGTCAGCTTCACGCCCCTACCGCTTTACCTCCGGGGAAAGAACCCCCGTTACCCTTTGGATAGGGAGTTGGGTGGATCAAAGAGCCGGTCCGGACAACTTGGAGAAGAGAACATTTTTGTCCCCACCGGGACTCGAATTCTGAACCCTCGGTCGTCCAGCCCGTAGCCAGTCGCTATACCGACTGTGGTATGGATCGATTCCTGGTAGGGGCAGAAAATGATGTCTTCTCTACAGCCTTCTAAACGCTTCTAGGGTCCACCCATCCTACTCTATATTGGATATCGGGGGCTCTTTCTCCTTAGTGTAGAGCCGCCGGGGCGTAAAGCTGAAATCTCACGTCAATCTAATGCCGAGGTCAAGAATGGTGGAGCTATACCTCTACTCCTTCTTACGTCTTCGCGGCGTTGTGCTTAATATATCAGGCACAGGCCTAGCTTTATGTTATTATATGAGGAGAAGTCAAATGAAAACGGGTCAGAAGCCAAATCATATTAAAGAACGTTTCTTACATTAAAAGTAATCTCCAAAACTGTTAATACATTTATCCCACTGGGACATAAGACGGTCAATCCCAACCTTGAGAAAGCTTCTGGGCTGTCTACGGAACCGCATCCTTACCCAGCCACACACGTCTTCGTCCGATGCAAACCAATGCCCATGAACGTGTCTCTTCAGGTCTCCAAAAATGTGAAAATCACTTGGGGAGAGATCCGGGCTGTAGGGGAGATGTTAAGCACTTCTCAATCAAATCTCTGTAGCGCATTCCTCACAGAGTTGGCAGTGTGGGGGCACGCATTATCATGAAGAAGGATAATGCCATTGGATAGCATTCCAGGGCGTTTTGACTTTATGGCACGTCTCAGTTTCTGCTGTGCACCGATTGTGGCCCCATGCTCGACAAGCAGAGGGCCCTTGCAGTCAAAGAAGAACGTCATCATCACTTTACCGGAACTTGTATGTACGGCTTTGGATTTCTTTGGTGTGGGAGAATTCACGTGTTTCCACCGTTGGCTCTGCCGTTGGTCTCGGGTTCAAAATGGTGGCACCAAATTTCGTCCCCAGTGGCAATACGGGACAGGAAAGCATACTCTTCCTTATGGTATCGTTGCAAGTGACCCAGTGATGCAGCCATTCTCTGAGTCTTCTGTTCCTCCGTGAGTTGATGTGGAACCCACTGCGCGCAGGTTTTGTGGTACAGCAGGTGTTTTGTCACACTGGCGTGTACGGAGCCGTGACTTATTCCCACCAAAAGACTAATTTCTTCCACAGTGATCCTTCGGTTTGCCCGGATATGACCATCCAACGCAGCAATAACTTCAGGAGTGATGACACGATGAGCCTGTCCTGGGCGAGCATCATCTTGCAGTGACACACGTCCCTCTCGGAATCTCTTATGCCACGCCAGCACACGCGAACCTGACATGCTGTGTTCGCCGTGAACAACAGACACGCGACGATGAAGTTCTCGTCCTCCTACTCCTTCAGCAGTCAAAAAGCGCACCTCACTTCGCTGTTCTTCTTTACCCGACTCCATTACTGATGTTGGAAGACCACACGTAGCGCTAACCTTACTTCCAGCACAATAAACAAACGACTAGTGTGCAAGGGCACGTTATCACTGTGCTTTCCCGAGTCTCCACCAGATGTTCGTACCGTAAGCAAATTCCAGTGTTACCAACTTGCGCGCCTTGTGAGTTATTCTTGGTGACCCGTTTTCATTTGACTGCCTCTTGTATATTCAAGTACGAAAGAAACAGCAAATTTTGGAAGAGAAGATCAGATCAAGGACATTCACAAGGCAGATGGGCTTGGAGGATAGAAAGAAGGAACTGCTCGACTAATCTGATGTACCACAGAGTATCATAATGACGTGGGTGGTCTTAGTTTCTGAGGTCGGGGATTCTAGTCCCGTCAATGGCCCGGGTTTTTTGTCCCGCTTCGCCACTTGACTCGTTTGTCGAATGGTTACTTCCATTTGCGGTCCATCGCTTAAATTGCTGCTGGCCCTCGCCAGCATAGTCTTTTTTAGCTTCAGGTCTCTTCGAGATCTATGTCCTTCCTAGATATGCACGTATTTCGCAATGGGGCCTCCTCTTCGACGAGGAGACGCGTCCGTTTTTCTATCGTATTCGGTGGTTTAAATTACTGCTGGTCCTCGACAGCGTAGTACTTATTTGTTCCGGGACCCATGGCTTATTTTTCTGGCAGCGGTTCCTGTCCTCTTCAAAGAGAGAAACGTCGATTTCTATTTGCCTGCGTCAACAGTTCGATTTACGTTCGGTCCGCGAACCACAGAGAGATAATCTTTCTGTGTGAGAGATTGAAACTGCTTCCTGTATTCCTGTTTCCATCCAGACCGAAGCATTATTTTCCATTTTTGTATTTAATGTAATGAAAAACGAAAAGAAAAACAACAAATTGTCAGAGGAGACTGTGGTGTTTGTGTGCAAGATAACCGGACATTAATGTAACAGTGGTTTATATAGCCTGAATTAAACATTACTTCTCTTTGTTTCGTTGTTTATTTAACGTCGCTGTCAGCATCTCTGTACAGTAAAGGTCATTTGGAAATGATTTGGAAGGACGCGGTTATGGTTCAATCGAGGCGAAATCCTGGAATTTGTCTTGTGAAAACTGGGTGAAACCACAAATAAAACCCTCAGCGTCAGTATAACCGGTGGTCCGACCAGTATTTGAACCAAGTACCTCCCGAACGATCGCCTATGTAGTCTAGTGGTCAGAGTTCTTGGCTACAGATCCAGAGGTCCCGGGTTCGATCCCGTGGTCTGGTCAAATGGGATTTGTGGTGGACAAAGTGGCGCTGGCGCGGGTTTTCTCCTAATACTTCGGTTTCCCCTGCCAATCTTCATTCCACCAAATTCTCCATCATCATAATCACCCGGGGCAGGCTACAATAGGCCAGTCAGTGGCCGCCGTGCCGAGTGGACCCAGTTGGACTCCACCCCCCACTAAGCGAATTAAAAATAATAAGTTCCTCCGAAACGTCGGTGAACTACCGAATTCCTCGGCGTCACATCCCAGAAAACGGTATTCCCTAATGTACCCGTTCAAATCACAGAAACGTGATAAACGCCTCTCCTAGAGCCGCTTGTTGGCTCTTATATAGGGTGCTCAGACTTCGGGAAGTTTTACAGCGCATTCGAAATGAACCGTGAAACCTTTACTGAACTTCCACGTCCTGGGACCTGCCGGTCACGTTGGCCGCGCGGTCTAAGGCATGAACCGCCTTCGCCCGCTCGAACACTGGGATCGTGGTTTCGAATCCCACGTAAGGCATGAATGTCTGTGTGTGTTTATTCTGTGTTTGTTTTGTTCTGTGTGTATGTAGCGGCCATATGACGGCCTGATCCCCAGCCCAAGGAGTCCTACCGACTGTGTATTGGATTAAGAAATTTAAAAAGCGGCTAATGTCCAAAAGATTGTATATCTCTAGAGAGAAGCCTTGGACCTACAAGTATGTGAAAATAAGTGTACAGTGCGGTCGCATTCTATGCTAGTTTCAATTGGGCAGATTTCAAATATTAAAGAGTAAAGGTAAATTTGTCTCTCTACTTAACTAACTAAGCACCACGCCATGAAGATGTATGGGGGAGTGGGTGTATACATACCTGCACATTTTCTTGACCTGAACACTGGCTGGAGGTGAGTGGTGAGCTTCACGCCCCAGCCGCTTTAGCCCCGAGAAAAGAGCCTCAGGTACCCATTGGACAGGAGGTTGGGTGGACCTCAGAGCAGGTTGGGAAGATTTGGATATTAGAAAATTCTTGACACTACCGGGACTCGAAGTCCGACCCCTCGGTCGTCCAGCCAGTAGTCAATCTCTATACCGACTGAGCTAACCCGGCTCCTTTTTTTGACCGATTCTAATCGAAATTTGAACTTCTCAACAGAATTTGATAGTAGAGCCCATCATGAGAATGAATTCAGCTGTCCCCGCGTGGCAATGCCCATTTTCATATTTTAGCAAATTAATGCAAATGTACCAGAATTTAATAAAGCCTCCGCAACTAAGAATGTATGCCGCTTATCTATGCAGTGTCTCTCCTCAACACACAAAGTGACATGTTCATATAGCGGCATGGCCTAACAGCTCCTACAAATTTGAGTTTCAGAGCACTTAAGGGAGTAAATGAGGGCCGGCGCGTAACGCTAACAACCTGTGAGTCGATTGTATAGAAAATGTGGGAGCCTCAACGTCTCACACACTTACGAGTCTCCACGGCCTGTTATAGGGATAGTTTTAACTTTTTTATCCTGATATTTTTTTCCATTACGCTCTGCCAACGTAGGAGATCCGTGGATATGCCTCTCCCGTTGTTTGCGGTCATTACCTAGTAACGGCCGTTGTTTACATAGTCATTACTTAGGAACGGGTCTGCATGCTAAAATATACAACATAAATTCATTCTATTTACATTAAATATTTCCCGATCGATGTAGCTTAAAATTCCGCTGCTAAATTTTTCATACTACAGTAAAACTTGGTTATAGCAACATCGGTTTCTGCGACACCTTGTCTATTGCGTCAAATATTCAATGGTACGAACTAATTCCTCATAAAGCAACTGTTTTTATACCTTGCTTAGTACGACATGCCAACCTCGTATGTAACGTCATTTTCATTCCTGAATTTCTCTGATATGGACACTGAACGTAATTTAGAAAGTGTGTATTGGGCAAGTAACAGGAAACAGATGAAGATAACTGATTACTGTACTCGTATCTAGGTACAGTAAGACACAACAGTTGATGTAATCTACTGTAATTTGGTGAGTAGGCCTACCTTTAATATACAGTATTAGTGCGGTGTGTATTGTCAGTGAAAAGCGCTGTAATATGTCTTTGATATTACACATTTGGGCAATTCCACGTTAATGTTACGTTAGTCTGTACTTAACTATGTATTTCACTAAAAAATGCAACATTTTAACTCGGTTTTTGGTAGATTTTTACGTGACTAACATAAGGCTACTGTGGAAGTGCCCATTTCGGTTACAAAGACATTCGTTTATAACGACACTATTTTTAGGTCCTTTTGATGACGTTATAACCAAGTTCTACTGTATTTATATTGCATACGATCAAAGAGGTCATCTATCCCTGTTACAGGCCGTGGAGGCCCATAGGGTTGTGAGACGTCGAAGTTCCCACTTTTTCTAGAGAATCGGCTCACAGATGGCCGTAAGTTTGTCAGCCTTATGCCCCGGCCGCCCTTTACCCCCAGGAAGATTCCTGGTACTCATTTCTGTTATAGGCTGAGTCGACCCCAGGGCCATAGTGCGGCTGGAAGGATAAGGTCAATTGGAAAATCCAGTGACCTCATGGGGAATCGAATCCGGGACGTTCCGGTTTGTAGCACAGTGCTTCTAGCAACTACGCTACCGCCCCCCCCCAAGGAGGCCTACTGATTCCAAGTTACTTATCAGGCGCGGCGTGAAGTGAACTGAAAAATTACATAGAATATTTGCTTATACCTTTATTTACGTGTCAGTTTTCGTGAAGTTTCCTTTTCTGTTCTGGATAGGCCGCCTTTGTTTTAAATATGAGGAGAACGTAAACACATATTTTGGGGCATGGAAAGACACTCTCCTGGGCCTCAGAAACCATGTGGCGGGCATCTAGTTGGACAGCATTGTCATACAAAATGTTTCGGACTGAATTTGAACCGTCCGCCACAGGAACAAGTTTTGACAATTAAGAAAGTAATTTATTTACATAGCTAAGATTTCGTCGACGTTGAATTTGAAAATCTTACATCTTCTTGGGTGTGACGCCGTGTAGTCCGGTAGATGTTCACCGGCGTTTCGAGGAACATACCGCCTCCATCTTCAGTATCAAAATATTGTTTACTTTTTCACTTAACATATAATAATAGATCCTGAATGTTTCCTCCGAAACGTCGGTGAGACCCTTACCAAAGTACACTGCCTCACATCCCGGAAGACAGTACAGTCTTTCATATTCCACTCTTTCCCTAGTTTGACAGTAAGCTTTGTTTCCTTCCTGGGCCCAAGACTTGGAGGCGACGCGCGGCGTCTCGAGAAGGGAAAGAAGTCGTCGTCGTTGTGACGACGTCTATGGAGACTGGAGGTCGGTTGTGGAGGAGGAAATCTGTCGGGCGCCGGCAATACACCCGCTGGAACAGGCGTCGGGGCACCAACAGGCAAAGCGTCGGTCCGGCCGACATCCTCACGGAGCCCAGAATACTGGAGCCCGGTTTCGTGCTGATGGTAACATGTCGGATGACGTCATTTCCCACCACTACCCGTCTTCTGTCGTCGATGTGAGGTCCAATGATTTTGTACACACAAAAACATATATATGTCTATGTATGTAGGACAAACAGGAAGGGGAGATTGAGTGATGTAACAAGGATACAAAAAATTCTTATAAGAACGAACTACGATGTGATTTAGAAAATGTTGAGGGGGGGTAGATTAATTGGAGACGCTGTACCGACGCCTGGACATTACATGGACGCCTTCAAACCCAATGCGGCGTTGCCACACTGACAATTCCATTCCTTATTTGTTTTCTTGGTTTAATTAACGAGGCTGTCACTACAACATATTGTGACATGACGCCTGAAAGCCGGAACAGTCCGTTGTTAGCCAACGGCTTGCTAACATACGTTTTTGTGATAATGAAATATGACCATTACTAGGCAAGGGTTGGGTAAGCATGTTCCCGCTGCAACGAATAACCGCGGAATAATCCACTGCTGGGCAACGGTTCCCGTAGCAATAATTAAGCACAGAAAAACAGAATAACAGAGATACTCTAAGACATATTCTGTTCGGTCCGAAGTTATAAAATGGAGCCGCCATTCGAGGGTTGAGGCCAGTCTCATTCGCAAGTGATTCTTTGTTCGTCATTCGTCAGAGCGGAAGAGCAGACACTCCTAGTCCAGTAGGGAATGGAGCGAGTCTTAGACAATCATGGATTGTAAGCTATTAGAATTGGCTGTAATTGGATTGATTGGATCTACTGATAGTAATAGTCTCTACCTCTTCAGATGTCGTCATTTGTATGAGTAGGGCGTGTTTAGAAAAGCTCGTAGAAACCACCACTTCGTATGGTTTGGTACGGAATACAGTATGATTCTAATTTATCGTCGGGCTCTCCGTTTATAGGCCACAGAAACCCCGACAATAAATTAGACTCACCCAGTATTAATATTATTATTATTATTGGGTTCGGAAAAATTCAATTCCTCATTTACTTACGTACTTACTAAACACCCAAAGGCAAATCATAAGTAAGCACAAACCAAATAAAGTAGGAAACAAACGTACTTTTGTACAAACAAACTTTTGTTATTCGGACAGCATTAAGGAGTTCCATTAGCGAATTCGCATCTAGAGCCACTCGGCAAGGAAGCAAAATGTACACTGAACGTATTGCTTTTTTTATTGCTAGTAGGGTGGGACTAAGTCCCTTGTACTGCGGCCACTTCTGGCCTATTGTACCAGCCCCAGATGATAGGTGAGGGTGATTGTGGAGCAATTGGTGGAATGAAGATTGGCAGGGAAAACCGAAGTACTCGGAGAAAACCTGCCCTAGTGCCACATTGTCAACCACAAATCCCACTTTACCAGACCCGGGATCGAACCCGGGCCGCCGCGATGGGAAGTCAGCGACTAACCGCTTGAGCTATGGCGCGGCCCTTACACTGAATGTAACTACTACTTTAATAATTAAGAACGCACTATTATAAAACAGAAACTATGCTACAAGCCTGAAGGGCGCGGGTTCGATTCTTGATGACGTCAATGAATTTTCAATTGATCTAATCCTTCCAGCCGCACTATGGCTCTGGGGTTGACTCAGCCTCTAACAGAAATGAGTACCAGGAATCTTCTTGGGGGTAAAGGACAGCCGGCGCGTAAGGCTGACAACCTCACCCCCATCTGTGAGCCGATTGTCTAGAAAATGTGGACGTCTCACAACCCTATGGACCTCAACGGCATGTTACAGGGATAACTTTACTTAACCTCACCACCATCTCTGAGCCGATTGTGTAGAAAATGTTGGAGCCTCGACGTCTCACAACCCTATGGGCCTCCACGGCCTGTTAGAGGGATAACTTTACCTTTCACCTTTAATAATAATAATAATAATAATAATAATAATAATAATAATAATAAAGTAAAAAAAGTACAGTTGTCCCTGCGCTTAACTAATTAAGCACTACGTCATGAAGGAGCATGAGGAAGTGGATGTATAGATCCACATTTTCTTGATTTCGGCTGTAGCCGGAAGTGAGTGGTCAGCTTCACGTCCCGACCGCTTTACCCCTTGGGAAAGAGCCCCCCTTACCCATTGGATAGGAGGTTGGGTAGACCCCAGAGCCGATTTGGACGACATGGAGAAGTGAAAATTCTTGACCCTACCGGGACTCGAACTCCGACAGCTCGGTCTTCCAGCCGTGGTCAGTCGCCACTCCGACTACGCTACCCCGGCTGCAATACTACTACTACTACTACTACTACTAATAATAATAATAATAATAATAATAATTTTTGTGTACCTCTGCGTTTGTTTCACGTGACGAAGTTTGGGCAAGTGACTTGTTTATTTACGGTATGTTTAACAATGTTTTCAGTAACTCAGACATTATTGCGTCCAATGGTAGAAAGAGAGATGAACGATGAATTGGAAGGGATTAGGTAGGAACGAAGTCGTGTCCTAATCGACATACCCGGGAATTTGCCAAAAGGAGCTGTCGGTGTCTCTGCCGCTATTCGAACCGGGTACCTCTCGAATACAAAGCAAAAGCATTACCACTGTTGCGATCCACAGTGTGCTCTGTGAGGATACGAGGGGAGAGGGAAAGCCGACGCTGGCTCGTGACCGTGGTCCAGAGGCGCCTCCAGCGTCGCGAGAGATGTAAACAGTGGGCGCCAGGCCGCTCTGTCAGCTGAAGGGGCAAGAACCGGTTCACACTGAACCGACGGTTGTCAAATACATTTCGAGAAACATCGTCAGGGCAGAACTCGGTACCTCAGGATCAAGAGTCAGGAGCGCTACTCACTCGAGCGCGACGGTCTGCCCTTCAGTCATTCTCCATTCTTCATTTTTGAAGAAACTTAAATTTCTTCATCTGTCTCAGGCGTGGTCATTTCTATAAACGGTACGATAAATTACAGCTATCCCTGTAACAGGCCATGGAGGCCTACAGGGCTGCGAGACGTCGAGGCCCCCACATTTTCTAGACAATCGGCTCACAGATGGCGCTGAGTTTAAGTAAAGCTATCCCTGTAACAGGCCGTGGAGACCCATATGGATGTGAGACGTCGAGGCTCCAACATTTTCTAGACAGTCGGCTCACAGATGGCGATTAGGTTAAGTAAAGGTATCCCTGTAACAGGCCATGGAGGCCTACAGGGCTGCGAGACGTCGAGGCCCCCACATTTTCTAGACAATCGGCTCACAGATGGCGCTGAGTTTAAGTAAAGCTATCCCTGTAACAGGCCGTGGAGACCCATATGGATGTGAGACGTCGAGGCTCCAACATTTTCTAGACAGTCGGCTCACAGATGGCGATTAGGTTAAGTAAAGGTATCCCTGTAACGGGCCATGGAGACCCATATGGTGTGAGACGTCGAGGCTCCCACATTTTCTCTAGGTAATCGGCTCACAGGTGGCGGTAAGATTGTCTGTCTTACGCTCCCGCTCCGTTTACCCCCCGGAAAGTTTAGACTATTAAAGTTACAGAGACGTATGCCCTTTATGTCATCAAGATATTTCAATTGTGAATTTCTTTTTTACATCTATATTTATCCTTACATCACGTGTTCGAGTGCTGTTTAATATTTGATTGACTGGAAGTCAGCAGGACGTCCTATCATTTATTATATAAGCTTTCATACAATTAACTTCCCCTGTTTCTCCCGTATTCCTTTCCAGGTGCATACGTTATCGAATGATACGTCGAGGCCGACGTTTAACGTAATCTCCCACGGACAGCACGCACAACTATTCAATCTTAAATCGTCTCCTTTATACAGTATACTCATTCATTCAACAGTAATCTGTCAGACGACAGGTCCACAGTCTCTTCCAAAACAGTACCTCCATTTAATGCGATCTAGAGCTTTCTCCTTCAAATGAGAATATGCTCATCTGTCCCCAAGGTCATCCACACTTCACAAATCCACACGAAAATATTGTAACATGTAGACTAGCTCCTAAGTAATGACTCTGTAAACAACGGCCTTTGCTAGGTAATGACCGCAACATAAACGCAAGCAACAATAGAAGAGCTGTGTTTTCTATGTGGTCCGTGCCGAAGCTATATAAGAAGTAGAGCGAATTAAGAGAACTGCTGCAGTTCAGTCGCTGTGAACCGTTGCTGTTAGAAATTGGTAGCTGAGGCACGGGAATAGTTCGGCAACCTACAGCAAAGGGAACGTCCGCCGTTGGAAGCCGTTACCAGGCAACGACTGGCAAAGACACAGTAGCCTGAAAAGGCTTAGTATGTGCTGTAGTGATTTGAAGAGTGTGTGAATTAGCAATAGTGTTATAGGTAGTTGTAGTTAGGATCTATAAGTGATCAGTATACCAAATTATCATTCGAAACCCAGTCTATAGTCACTCATAAACGTCAGTACTCACAGAGTAATCAGGATAATCTGGAGCTACATAAGTTACATCCATGAAACATGTTAATTGACGAAAATTCTTTGCTATGGTAACATGAAATTGCGTAATTTTAGAGCCTCGAACTCACCGTTACATTAATGTCCACGTAGATATATCGAAGGAAATATGTTTATGATCCACGAGCGCTTTTGGTGTTTGCTAGCAAAAGTTTGTACAGCTATGACGCTGATCAGTGGTTCTGTATGAAGCGCCACACATGTTCGGAAAAAGGGGCGAAAGAAGCGAGCTAAGGTTAGTGTTTCCGGCTATAAACTACAGAGCCACCTGCAGGTAAGTTCCAAGTGCAGGCTGTCAGCATTACCTCGTGATCACATTTCAATCACGTGTCAAACTATATTTTGTACTTCATTTTACAAGGTTGCCAGTTTATACTCCGAACAAAAGCTGAATTTCATATTTCCTTCCTTAGTGAGGCTGCCATTAATTTCCTGAGATATGACTGAGAGTCAGTAAATAGGTCACAAATTGATATAAAACCCGAAACATGTTTTATTCGAACCTGGGGGTAAAAACATTTATTTCTCTACTTATCTTTCACGAACATTAATACACTTGTCCCAAAGCTTTACCAGTGCGTCCAAACCCGCACTGTTGTCTCAGCCACTTCCGCACCTCCATTTCAACCTCTTCCTCATCAGCGAAACGCTTGCCACCCACTTGTGAACCGCTTTACGCGACAGACACTTCCACCATAAACAGGAAATATTTCTTTATGAATATCCTTTGCACTGAGTCATTTTGACCACAAAAAAACACACAGCAGATCTCTGCTCTTCAGTAGTATACTCCTCAAGCACGGTCGCCATTTTGGCTACTGAAACCGGCCTCTGAACATGCGCATGATCGTCTGCTACCTAGACTGTCACGAAGCTAGACTGTGCTGCCATCTAGTGATACACACAGGAAACAAATTACTTCCATTACAGCTGATTTACTTCCATTTGTGACCTGTTTACTGACTCTCCCTCGTACTACTACGCAGTTACATTTTGGGATGTGGTCTCCTTAAATGAGGGAAATTTAATCACGATCGTTAGATCCAATCTAAGAGAAAATGGGAATTTCGTGTTTTGGTGCCCGTTTGAACGACCCAAGTTCTTGGGACTAGAATGTCCATATTCATAGGGGCGCCGATGCGTGAAGAATAAATCGTGAAATGTCTTCTCGAAATCCGTGCAAACGCTCAGGCACCTGCGAGGCGCATAGCTCAGTCGGTATGGTGACTAGCTACGGCCCAACTGTTCCTCTGTCCGCAGGATCCAGACCAGTTCTGGAGCGCACCCAGCCTTGTTTACGATAGATACCAGGGTTTCTTTCCCCTGAGGTAAGGCGGCCGGAGCGTGAAGCTGATCACTCACCTCCATATAGTGCCGATGTGGAGTTATACATCCATTCCCTACTATTCCATGACCTGGTGCTTAATTAAGCACAGAGATTACTTTGTCTTTTTTAATGACGCTGTTTCCAGCTCGGACTATATAGTGTCGAATGTTAAGATGATTAGAGAAGCCGTGTAGTCTGGTACAGAGGTACCGACGCCTGAAAGGAAATTGCTGCTTCCTTCTTCAGGATACATGAAGTCACGAGAAACCTGTCTGGATAGCCGGCCTCAGGACCGAGACTCGAAACAGGGAACTTCGAAAATACGAAGTAAGAGTTCTAACGATTCGACCCACGTTTTCGGCACCAGATTTAGTAGCTAGGACATTATGGACCCCTTAATTGCTACCGGACGTTTCGTCCAGGAAGTAGTGCCCTATGATGGGGAAATGGAGGTATAGCTCCACGCTTTCTTAACTTACGTGCTAGGTTTAGGCGAGAAAAAAATAGGTTTTGCCTGTGCTTAACGAATTAAGCACCACGCCACGAATACGCACAGGGGAGTGGAAGTATAACTCCAAAACTTTCTTGACTTCGGCACTAGATGAAGGTGAGTGGACAGCTTCACGGTCCGGCCATGTTACCCGCGGAGAAAGCGCCCCAATACCCATTGAATAGGGGGCTGAGCAAGCCCTGGATGGGTCTAGTGAGCGTGGAGAAGAGAAAAGAGAACTCCGATCCCCCGGTCGTGTAGCCCCACAGTACTGACTCAACTGTTCAGATTCCGGCAATAATAATAATAATTATGATGACGTCTCTATGTAATACCATAAGGCTACTGCACAATGTTATGGTAAACCCGTGCGCCGACTGAGCGTTACATGTTCAAGTTGAAGAGAGTGTTCATTCTGGCGGTAGATCTGCCAAAAAGAGTAGCCTCTTTGGCGTCAGCTGTCGATGTTTGAAACATGTTTGTTTAGAGGAATTCAAAATGTTGAAAACCTTCAAAATACCGAGGTCGATTCATTTGAAAGGCGCGACGCCATCACGTCCCTGTGCATACGAGAAGGCGAACGCATTCTGTATGCTTCTGTGCACTCAGCAAAATATCTTAAACACAAATATGTAAGGAATTTTACGGACGACCCGCCCAGTTGGGAAACAATTCTGGGAGGGCTCATGACCGATTGGGGGCACGAGGCAGCGTATTTGGTCGAGGCACTACGCCAGAAGTCGGAAGATCGCGGGTTGAGGTTACTGGATTTTTCAGTTTACCTAATCCTTCCAGCCGTTCTATGGCACTGGGGTCGACTCAGCCTCTAACAGAAATAAGTACCAGGAATAGTCCTGGGAGTAAAGGGCGGCCGACGATTAAGGCTGACAAACTCACAGCCATCTGTGAGCTGATTGTCTAGATAATGTTGGAGCCTCGACGTCTCACAACAGGCGAAGTGAAACTGTGGGGGAAATCATGGAAAAATGCAGTGAAGTGAAGTGAAGTGAAGTGAAGTGAAGTGAAGTGAAGTGAAGCGAAGTGAAGTGAAGTGAAGTGAAGCGAAGTGAAGCGGACTTGTGAGGATGTGAAGGGTACGTAAGTGTAGTGGCGGATTGTTATGACGCCAACCTCGGTGAGGTTGGCCGCGCCAGGGCTGTCTCTTTTGTGGAGACGTATCCTGGACCAGGGATGCGTTGGGACTCAGCTTTGGAACACCTCCTCCTGGTCCCGCCGGGCAACGACAGTCTTGGGGGTTTGTATCAGTATGACCTTCCGGGGCTGGCGGCCGAGTTTCCATAAAGAGCAATGGCTATGTGACCGGAGCCTCCCACGCGGCGGCATAATGACTCTTGGGTGTCACTACGGTGCACCCCGGACGAATGCGGGAGAGCACTCCTGTGGGGGTAGCTAAAGCTATTGTCTCCCCAGAGTACCGATAAGGTGCCGCAAGCCTCAGGGCTCAACACTCTAAAACGGTTCATTCGAAGAGCGGGATTGCTCAGGGGATAAACAAAAGGGGAAGCACAATAGACCACTGTAGGTCGGGGTGCAAGGGCCGAGAAAGCCCACCCCTCATTCATTCATTCATTCATTCATTCATTCATTCAAGTGTAGTGAATTGGAATGATGGGAAGTTCATGGTGAAATGTGAGTGCAGCAGTTCATGAAATTTCGTATTTCATTACTGCTACTGTTTAGTGTATAGTGTACTTATTTGTATTGTTATTATTATTAATTTATATAATTGTAGTTTTAATTGTATTTATTGTACTTGTAAGTGTATTTGCATTGTATTCATTGTGAGTAATGTGTCCATTATTGTTTGTGTAGTTCTGTGTGCTGTGTTTTGTTTGAGTGTGGAGTGTTATTTCCGTGATGTGTGTTATTTGTGTGTTGTGTCTTATTGCAGTACCACTGTCACCGGGTAAAATACTATTTGCAGTTAAAATAAACGATAAAAAAGTAAATCTTGAATAGAAACATGCGATGGAGAAGCATAAAATCCAATTTATAATTGACTTTCAAAGGAAATTATTGAGACCCGTTTACTGTGACGCTCATACGGAACATAGTGAATTAAAGTTCTTAATGTTATAGTGGGTGGTATATATTGTTACCATTGTGTTTTAAAGGGTTACTGTGGCTCTTTATCGATTTTTTCAAATTAGGGGTTACCTCCTGGATGGTGTAGTTAGCTAGTCCGTAACTTTCTTTACGAACAGGATGGTCGCTGGCTGGTAACACCTGCCCACTTAATGTAGCACTTGACACGAATTGTACATGAAGGGCTTCCGTTCAGGAAATGAACGCCGACATAGCGTCGCCAGACATCCTCCGGCCTCGTCCAACGGTTTACCTTGCTTCCGGTAGAAGCCCCACATATGCAACCTCCAGACCATTAAAATTTTAAATATTCTATTCATTTTAACAATTACTTGTGTAAAACCCCTGATAATTACACTAAAATTCTCATACTTTTTTTTATAATAATAATAATTTGTACTCTTAACGCGTAGCGGTAGCGTAGTTGGTTGAGACACTACACTACAAGACGGAAGATCGCGGATTCAATTCCCGATTAGATCATTAGAGTTTTCAATTGACGTAATCCTTCCAGTCGCACTATGGCCATAGGTTAAACTCAGCTCTAACAGCAATGAGTACCAGCAGCTGCCCGGCGCGTAAGGCTGACAAGCCCACCGCCATTTTTGAGCTGATTGTCTAGAAAATGTGGGATCCTCAACGTCTCACAAGTGAACTCGCAGCTGAATGCTAACACACAACGACAGGACATAAAAGAGTAGGTTTATGTAGGCCTGTAGGCGTATAAGCACTTGAAAAGAATGCACCTGCTTTGCAGCCTAAAACAAAACACCTTAAATTTCGTCGTGGCTCATAGAAATCAGGAAGAAGAGAGGGTGAAGACTTCTTCGCCTGTACTGGCATTCAATAATCTCTGCTAGCAGACAGACCCTTTGATATTCCACGTCGAACAGCTTCTTTTGCACTATAATCCTTCACATCTTTCATTCATATTCTTTGTCCCTTTTTACCTTTATCTCTATCCCTTCTTTCCCCATTAAAACGGTAAATTGATTTACAGCGTTACCCTTCGGATGACACCTGTGTAGAAACATGAAAGGACAAGACATCCTCCTTGTGCGTCCGTTTTGTACTGCCTGTATTAAGTTATCCCTGTAACAGGCCCTGGAGGCCCTTAGGGTTGTGAGACGTCGAGGCTCCCACATTTTGTAGACAATCGGCTCACAGATGGCGGTGAGGTTAAGTAAAGCTGTCCCTGTAACAGTCCGTGAAGGCCCATAGGGTTGTGAGACATCGAGGGTCCCACATTTTCTAGACAATCGGCTCACAGATGGCGGTGGGCTTGTCAGCCTTAAGCACAGGCCGCTTTTTATCCCCAGGAAGTTTCCTGGTACTCATTTCTGTTAGAGACTGAGTCGACCCCAGGGACATAGTGCGGTTGGAAGGATTAGGTCAATTAAAACATGAAATGACCTCATCGAGAATTGAACCCGCGACCTTCCGGCTTGTAGCATAGTGCATCAACGAACAACGCTACTGCGTGCCCCTTGCGGTTTGTACAAAGAATTTACAAAGTCCTACGTAGGTCGCCGCTACGACCCGTGTCACATGCCGGCGAGATGATTATAGACCTTACTGATGATAATGGTGATATTCCTGCCCACATGCTCACATAGTCCACAGATTTTGTCCTTTCATCCCACATCTCCTGCTTATTGCTGGATGGAATAGACTTACAGTTCTTTCCAGTTAAACAGATTCTTCCTCTCTTATAAGAAAGCCCGAACTCGGCAGAGTTGTGTAATTGCTACATCAGGGAACTTGGGTCTGCAGTTCAACTAGTGCAATACTGAGAATGCGGCGGGAAGTCTCACCATTTGTTGTATAAGCTTGTGTGCTATCAACTTCTCCTTCTTTAAAGCGAACAACAGCGCCACAGTATGCGAACAACACTATAGGATGCAAACACCAGTGCAGTATAAGAACAACACTATAGTATGCGACTAGCAGCACTATAATATGGTAACAACAGCGCCACAGTACGCGAACAACAACACTATAGTATGCGAACAACACTATAGGATGCAAACACCAGTGCAGTATAAGGACAACACTATATTATGCGACTAACAGCACTATAATATGGTAACAACAGCGCCACAGTATGCGAACAACACTATAGGATGCAAACACCAGTGTAGTATAAGAACAACACTATATTATGCGACTAGCAGCACTATAATATGGTAACAACAGCGCCACAGTATGCGAACAACAACACTATAACATGCGAACAACACTATAGGATGCAAACACCAGTATAGTATGAGAACAACACTATATTATGCGACTAACAGCACTATAGTATGAGAACAACAACACTATAGTATGCGAACAACACTATAGGATGCAAACACCGGTGTAGTATAAGAACAACACTATATTATGCGACTAACAGCACTATAATATGTGAACAACAGCGCCACAGTATGAGAACAACAACACTATAACATGCGAACAACACTATAGGATGCAAACACCAGTATAGTATGAGAACAACACTATATTATGCGAACAACAAAAGTATAGTATGCGAACAACAACACTATAGTATGCGAACAACGCTATAGGATGCAAACACCAGTGCAGTATAAGAACAACACTATATTATGCGTCTAACAGCACTATAGTATGCGAACAACACTACAGTATGCGAACGAACAACAACACTATAGTATACGAACAACAATGTACATAGTATGCGAGCAACAACACTATAGTATGTCTCCTGAAGACGGAAACAGAATCCGGTCTCCGAAAGGTTTTGTTTTGAAAATTAACAGGACGGTGCTTTTAGATAAAGACAGAACGATGGATAATGTCCAAAATCACAACATTTGTACTAACCTAGAATTAATTCTACACATATTCCAAGAATGAAACTGAAGGAAACGGTCAGCACACAGTGTGACGCTAAAGTACATTATTACTTTCAAGAAGGTAAAATTTGCTCTTATAACTTCAAGTTAACGCTGACCCTGTGTCGAGCAACTCCTTCCCGATCCCCCCTCAAGTTTCTTACCGACCACGCTGGCACACCAGTAATAAATCTCAACTAAGAAAGCAGTTAACCTGAGCCGAAATTTTCGTGAATTTCTGAGTTCCTTCAGGCAAAAACGTCGTCATAGATTTTCGGTTAGGTCACGACCACTTCCTGTCAAATCCTTCCCAATTTATTATTCACCACCACTTCGCTATATATTCCCCAGAGAGTGACCACAGATCTCATGAACGGTACCTGGAAGAAGCCTAGCAACCTTCTAACTAACTGATGTCCTCTCTTCCCCGTTGCTTGTCTCTGGATTTTTATCGACGTTCTCAGTATGTGAACCATTTGTTCAGTGGTCGGAAAAAAACACTGTAAACTTAGGTTAGCAGGAATTTGAACTTAGCACCTCCCACATGCAAGTCAAGAGCTTTGTCACTAGACAAACCTCCCCTCGTCTCCACATTTAATCCTACTCTCCCTTTCGACGTCTTCTTCAGTCGGTCCCTCTCTCCCCATGCTACAGAGGCTAATTTAACAATACTAAGTAGCATTCGGTCGATCAGGGTGGCCGCGCGGTCTAACGTATGAAGATTCTTCGCTCGCTCGCTCGAACGCTGGGATCGTGGGTTCGAATCCAACTCAAGGCATGGATTCTGTGTTTGTGATGTTCTGTGTGTAGGTAGCGACCTTGCGACGGGCTGTTCCCCCGTCCAAGGAGTTCTTCCGACTGTGCATATGATTATGAAAGTGAAAAAGCGGCCAAGGTCCAACAGAAGGACTGCAGAGCCATGGCTGGATAAATAGATAGATAAATATAAATTAATCGCCGCTAATATGACTCCAAGGTTAAAATTTCATATGTCTGTCACATTATTATTATTATTATTATTATTATTATTATTATTAATAAAAGGTAAAGCTATCCCTGTAACAGGCCGTGTAGGCCCATAGGGTTGTGAGACGTTGAGGATCCCACATTTTCTAGGCAATCGGCTCACAGATGGCGGTGAGGTTAAGTAAAGCTATCCCTGTAACAGGTCGTGGAGGCCCATAGGGTTGTGAGACGTCGAGGCCCCCACATTTTCTAGTCAGTCGGCTCACAGATGGCGGTGAGTTTAAGTGAAGTTATGCCTGTAACAGGCCGTGGAGGCACACAGGTTTATGAAAGTCGAGGCTCCCACATTTTCTAGACAGACGGCTGACAGGTGGCGGTGAGTTTAAGTAAAGCTATGCCTGTAACAGACCGTGGAGGCACACAGGTTTATGAAAGTCGAGGCTCCCACATTTTCTAGACAGACGGCTCACAGGTGGCGGTAAGTTTAAGTAAAGCTATCCCTGTAATAGCCGTGTAGGCCCATGGGATTGTGAGACGCCGAGGGTCCCACATTTTCTAGACAGACGGCTCACAGGTGGCGGTGAATTTAAGTAAAGCTATCCCTGTAACAGGCCGTGGAGGCCCACAGGGTTGTGACACGTCGAGGCTCCCACATTTTTTAGACAGTCGGCTCACAGATGGCGGTGAGGTTAAGTAAAGCTATCCCTGTAACAGACCGTGTAGGCCCATGGGATTGTGAGACGTCGAGGCCCCCACATTTTCTCTAGAAAATCGGCCCACAGATGGCGGTGAGGTTGTCAGCCTTACGCACAGGCCGCCCTTTACCCCCAGAAAGATACTTGGTACTCATTTCTGTTAGAGGCTGAGTCGATCCCAGGTCTTCAGTACTACTGGAAGCATTAGGTAAATTAAAAAAAATCCACATCATCGGGACTCGAAAACGCGACCTTCCGGCTTGTAGCATAAAATTCTAAAATAGGAGGTTGTGGTGGCTTCCAATGGCTTGCTCATAGTAATTTACAAGTAAGCAAAAAACGGTCCACTGGTTCAGTACCTGGAATCAGAAACATGTCGGTAAATCTTATTTCCGTAAAAAAGCAATAGGGTTAAAGGTACTGTCTTCTGGCGTGTGGTGCCTTGTAGTCTGGCAGGAGGTTACCGATGTTTCGGACGAAAGTGCTGTCTCCATCTTCAGGTTTGAATAATAAAGTCAAGCAAACAACTAGGACAGCAAGTAGATACTGTTCGGCCCGAAGATGGAAGCAGCGCCTCTTCGATACATCAATAGACTCAGGGTGGTGTAACGGTAAAGCTTTGGATTTACATCTGGGAGGTGCTGTATAGTCGTAAAATGATCCAACACAGACACAGGGCTTCTCTTGTCAGAAGGCCGTAATACTGAAGCAAATGTAAAATTTATGAGAGTATTTTGCTGTTCCATTAAACACGAACGTTCAAACCCTGGTTCGTAACGTTGACCATGTTGACAGTCTGTACATCCTTAGATCAGTCTTGAATTAAAGTATCGGATATGATGTAGTGACGGGCGAGTTCAAATGATGGCGCCTCTGGTGGCGTGCTGAGGAACCTTCTGAATGCTCCGATCTTCTTCTGTAATTGGTCTGCAGTCCCGGTTATTCAGTTATTTCGTGGCTGTGGGCCTGGTAGGAAGTGTATATAGATTTGGCTGCTTATATTTACCAGTTGTGGATGATCCGTGGGATCTGTTCGAGTGCCTATTGTGTTCTTGTAATATCGGCGAAGATGGTGTGTGAGGTTATACTGATTTTGACTGTTCAAGCGCCCGATATTCAGGAAAGCAAGTAGCCCATACGTATAAGGAAACATAAAATGAAGATTTAACTGCGGTTAAGAATGAAGTAAAAACGAGTTTCAACACAGTGCTAGATTATATTATGTCACTAGGTTATATTAATTCGCCATTTTATTTGTGTTGTGTGCTGTGTAATGGGTAAGAAGCATTTTCACATGTGAATTGGTGTGTAAGTGGAATGAGATAGTGGTGATGAAGTATCTAATATTATCACTACATTCACTTAATTGAAATCAGAATAATAGGATGACAGGTATCTATTTGAACCAGTTGTATAAATTCAGCCTGGTGTTTTAGGTTATATTAGCCATAATCATTTAATGAGTGGCTTATAATGGCATATACAAGTTGACGGTAGGCAGTGTATATCTGTTCATGAAGGGACCAAAATATTTATTACAACAAAACAAATTTATAACTCTGTTTTGATATGATATTTCCCATGAAGCTGTAACGATTTGCCCCTTCAGCGGCAATCGGAGACCATCAGTTGGTTTTGTATCTGTTTCTTGTGACCTCCCTTGTGTATGAAGTACCTATAGTGGCTTCCAAATGCCCCTACATAGCAGACGACACGGCAGAACCCTGGAAGACGCAGTTGTTGCCTTTCATGTACATGTTCAGGACCAAACGGAACACTTTAGTTAAACGCCTGTGGAAGGCACGTGTTGCGAAGAAACAGTATGAAGCCTCAGGTGAAACAGAAACTCTTGTATCGTCTTCCCCACCTTCATATTGCTGGTGCTGTTGCGGCAACAGACACACAAGTTCCTGTTCAGAACAGCAGCAACAACAGTGTTATAGTGCTGAAATGGTTCGAAGCGATTTGCTGAAACGGTTCAAAGAGAACCAATTAGAAATGTTACTAGCGGCCATAGAGAGCAGGGGCGCGGATCTCTCTGCGTGCGTTCTGTTGCCCCGTGATCAGCCTCCGATGTTGGACCCCCGTTTGCTGTGTTGCCAGCTTTGGCGGTGGCCAGATCTCAGGCAGGCCGCCGAACTCAAGCGTTTACCTGTCTGCAGATCTTCCAAAGATACCGTGTACATTTGTTGCAATCCCTACCATTGGAGCAGGCTGTGCAAACCCGGTAAGTTGTAATTGTTTACGTCTCAGGCGTACATTGTATTATTTATTATTGCTATGGGTTATGGCGCATGGTACTTACATGGCGAGTCGGCCTATTTTACGAGCCCCTGATGACGTGAGAAACGGGGACATTGGCAGAACTATAAAGGGCAGGGGAAACCCGAAGTACCCGGAGAAAAAGCTCGTCCTCAGGGCTGCTTTGGCGAACAGACTACACCAATCAGCGTATCGTTGCTTCACGGTCCGCCGGTTTGTGTAAATTCAACACAAGTCACCTCGGGGAGCTGGGTTAGTTCATTAAGCTACGGGCTGGAATAGACGGGAATCCGGTTGGGTTTCTTACCTCCACGGCTCAGCGACCAACAGAAACAAGGGGTCACGGGATAGGGGCTGTTTCTCCGGAGTGCAAAATGACTGGGGCATCAAGCTGACCACTGAACCTCAATCAAAGTTGAGGTTAAGAATGCACGGAGCTATACTTCCACCGAAATTTGTGTAAGGTTACGTTGTTGAATGATTATGTGAGGGGAACCCAGTAAAATTGTTTTACTGCGCTTGACAGCGGAGGTAGGACTTTGTTCCAAATGAAACAGTATTGCAGTATTCCAACTCATGGGTGAAGACCCCTTAAAACGGATAAAAGGAATCTGGATTCCGGTCGTAAAGTTAAGTAAAGTAAAAATAGTTGAGACACAAAAACACGAGAACGTAAAACAAAACAAAAGAAGGTATTAAAACTCTTCATCGTATTTCGTACATTAAACTTCGAAGCTTCTTGCATTTGTTGCAGTCTCCCTGATTGGCTGTATTCTTCCACCTTATTTTTGGTCTTCCAGGTTCCTTTTTCTGTTTGGAAATGGAATCTCTTACTTTTCTCAGTATCTTATTACCCTTCATTCCATCAGTGTTTTCATTTAATAGCTGTTCTGTCATTTGTTTAATCACAGTCTTGCCAATTCAGGGTCAACCGACGTTTCGGAGGAACATATCGCTTCCATTTTCAGGGCCCGTAGAATAAGCGAAAGAAACGAGCGTCAACAAGGGAACGTCGGTTAATTTCCGACGAACTGCAAGGCGCTATATCCCAGAATATAGAACTGTTCGTAACCAGTGGTGAGATGATCCTAAATGATTTCTGCGTGATATTTCGTAATGCTTTTATCCTCCTGGCGTCGTTGATTTGCTACGTTCTGTGTCTGAGCTCTGTTGTCGCACCCGCGTCACAGTGAGCCTCACGGCTGCCTCATATGTTCTTGTTTTGGTCGTCGTACGAGCATGTAGTACAGTCGTAACTTCGTTGTAGCGAGGACTTGGCCCATAGCAAAATACCGAGCGGCAGTAATTAATTAAAAAGACACGGGGAACTACCGTATTTACGCATGTATAGGCCGCACATTTTTTTGCCAAAAATTCAAGAGGAAACCTGGGGTGCGGCTTATATTCGAAATATTCGAAATCACACCACATTTAAAAAAAATTATATTCATAATTAGTAATACAGGGTGTAATACTCCTGAAATAATATTCCAAGAAAATTATTTTTTCTATAATTTCTGTCTGAAAATTGTGCTGCGGCCTATACATGCGTAAATACGGTATGCTGCAAACCGAAAGGGCGCGGGTTACGTTCCCGATGATTTCACTGGATTTCTTTCAATTGACCGAAAACTTCCAGGCGGAATATGTCCCCGGGTTCGACTCAATCACTTCACCGCCATCTGTGAGCCGATTGTGTATAAAATGTGGGAGCCTCGATGTGTCACAACCCTATGTACTTCCACGGCTTTTTTTTTTTGTAGTTTAGAAGTACATACCAATCGTCTCTATAACGACGCCGGACACCCAGACCACACCCAATTTCTTTCCACGGACAGCGAAAAATTTAACGGGACTGCCTTTAACCCCCCGTGTCTACGCCCCTTTTTAAACAGTACCAAGTGTCCTCAGTAAATGTATGCAAAAATCAGCTTCGGGAGCAAAAAGCCTACCGACATTTGTACAGACCTTCAAAATTACCCTTTTTGTACATAACTGTTAAGATTTGTACGCGTAAAGCGAACTTCAGTGCCGTACGAAGTGATCATATATATATATATATATATATATATATATATATATATATTTATTCGTGCTACAGAACGTAATTCCTGAACACTACACGTTACGAAGCAGCATAAGGAAATTGTGATGCCCTTAATATTTTCTGACACAGGGTGATAGCGATGTGTAACTCTTAACGGTAGAATTTTTGGATGTGATTCGAATGCACGTTCCCAGTTTTTATTGTCATTCCTTGCCCAGACCGGCCCTGGGGCCCACCCAGCCTAGTGTCCATTGAATACTGGGGGGATCTTTCCCCATGAGTAAAGCGGCCGAGGTATGAAACAGACCACCCACCTCCATTTAGTGCCGAGGTAAGGAAAACGTGGATCATACCTCCACGTCTCCCCCAAGGCTTCATTGCATAGCGCTTAATCGGTTAAGCACAGTGACAGCTTCGCGTGAGTAAACTCCAGTTTCTTTTCTCACGTCAGTGGACAGTAACGCCGTGTAGTTGGGACATAACTCGACGTTTCGGAGAACATTTCGCCTCCATAATCATGGTCGAGGAGAGTAAGCCAAGCAAGAAGTTCTGAATGTTATTCGTCCTTTAACGTTTTAGCGGTATTTACTCGTATATGTTATATACCATGTGACTGAAATAAAAAGTTCATGCCTTGCTGGCTGTCGTGTCTGTTGTCAACTGTGGAGGATTGTAAAAATCAAGGCCCAAGTTCCAGCTTTGTTTCTAGCAAGTCCACGAGGTTAAGCTTGTGATTTTGTTTAAAAATGATAAATCGCAGAACGTTTTGAGGTTAGGCTTCGGAAAGGAACCGAAGTACCGCTATAGCTACTACCGCGGTGTTGTGTAATGAAAAAGAAATGAACCATATCCGAATAGTGAACATCTGAGCCGTGACGCCGTTTAGGGAATTGGCCCGACGGTTCGGAGGAACACACTGTGGTGTGTTGACCCGTTGCTAAGCGCCCATCCCGTAAACAGAGACTGTTTCTGGGCAGCGACTCTGTAGACACGAACCCCGTGGCAACGAATACGCACTGAACAATAGAGTTACTGTTGGAAACGGTGTTTGTGCGTGGTGCGCAAAATGAAAATAGTTGTAAACCGCATAAACGCAGGTTTATATCCCCAATCCCACCCCGGGAAATATTCGTGTGGCACCCATGTTGCTGCCGTGTTGTCTGGTAGATCATTTAGGTCCGACCGAGTGGTTCATGACCCAACGGTGTTGGAGTCTCGAAGACTGCAAACGTTAGAAAGTTTGTGCGACTTCCGCGCGATATGGTGGCCCAAGATTTCAGAATTACGCTGTGCGAATGCGAGAGAGAGAGAGAGAGAGAGAGAGAGAGCCTATTGAGGAATTCTATCGGCTCTACCATGGGGGTCTGTGTTTACAGTTAGGGGCACGCGGTGGCGTAGTTGGTTGATGCATTATGCTACATACCAGAACGTCGCGGTTTCGAGTCCCAATGAGGTGGATTTTGTTTTTCAGTTTACCTAATCCTTCCAGCCGCCCTGGGAGCCGGGATAGCGCAGTCGGTATAGCGATTGGCAACGGACTGGACAACCGAGGGGTCGGAGTTCGAGTCCCGGTGGGGTGCAAACATTTTCACTTCCCCACATCGTCCAGACTGGTTCTGGGGCTTACCCAGCTTCCTATCCAATGGGTACGGGGGTAAAGCGGCAAGGGCGTGAAGCTCACCGCGCACTTCCAACTAGTGCTGAGGTCAAGACAATGTGCATCTAGACATCAGCTCCCCCATACGCCTTCATGGTGCAGTGCTTAATTAGTTAAGTGCAGCGACAATACCTTGGACCCAGCCTCTAACAAATGAGCATAGTAACGGTGTGTGGCACGAACATCACTAGAATGGAAAGCATTAAAATACATTTTTTGAAATTTTCGGCTATGTTCATATATTGCCAATCCAAACCTGTTTCTCCCCCGAACTGCGTAAAGTTGTCACAAACCGATAGGAGCCGGCGACTAACCGCTTGAGATAGGCACTAGAGTTGAAGGACTGAAAGTGTGTAAATTAGCAAAGGAAGCTTAAGGAATTATGTCCAGAAATGTTCGGCTTTTTGGATTTTTTCCCATCTTCCGGTATTCTAGAAGAATAGAAAATTCGACGTTTCGGAAACCGGATCTGTTTCCGTCCTCAGGTGAAGGAGGGAGAAGAAGCCTACTCAGTTGGGCCCCATGGAAAGCTGTAATCTCAGTGACTGGACCTAGCATAGCTCTTTCGAAGGGGCCCATTTGAGTAGATGTCTTCACCGTCCTTCACCTGAGGACGAAAACAGATCCAGTTTCCGAAACGCTGTCTTCTCTAGTCTCTAGAATACCTGAAGATGGAAAAAAGCCCCCAAACTCAGTAATTCTGTGTGTTATATATCAACATCAGAACCCTTTAGAATCTACCAGAAATGTTTGTTCAGTTTGGCGCAGAGAAAGAAGGCAGACGTCATATTATGCATCTATTCAGTCCGGGTTCGAGGCTACAGTCTTGGGTCAATATTTTTTTTATTGCTAGTGGGGTGGGACTAAGTCTCTTGCACTGCGGCCACTTCTGGCCTATTGTACCAGCCCCAGACGATAGGCGAGGGTGATTGTGGAGCAATTGGTGGAATGAAGATTGGCAGGGGAAACCGAAGTACTCTGAGAAATCCTGCCCCAGCGCCACTTTGTCCACCAGAAATCCCACTTGACCAGACCCGGGATCGAACGCGGGCCGCCGCGATGGGAAGCCAGCGACTAACCGCTTGAGCTATGGCGCGGCCTTTGGGTCAGTATTTAATCGGGAGTGACAGACATATAATCTCCGTGTTCAGCCAGCCCGTGGTAACCTTGTGCTAGAAAAGTGCGCCATGAAACGGTCAAGTGCAATGTTGTATCAGTATTGCTCATCTGGAGAGGTTAACCGTGTCTAGGCGCCAACCTGTACCTCGATCTCCATCCCTACACCCCACAAGGACACAGCCTTATGTCGTCTGCACGCCATAAAAGGAAACCGTTAATTCTGTAGCCAAATGTTTGTAAGAAAGGAACAGGTCCACATTTCGTCTGTCATCTTGTTTGAACATTTCGTGCATGTGTGGAAAACAGTCACCCCCCCCCACTAATAGGAATAGTTTAACATTTTATTTAGTTCTAGATTCAGGGGGGGGGGGACACTGAGTCCACTTTGTACTTCGGCCTCTGATTGGCCTATTGTAGCAGCCCTGAACGATAGCTAATGATGAAGCATTTGGTTGAATAAGAATTGACAGGGGAAACGGAAGTACTAGGAGAAAACCTCCCTCAGTGCCATTTTGACTACCACAAATCACATATGAAGCGACCCGGGGTCGAACCCGGGCTCCCATGGAGGGAAGTCGACCACTAACCGCCTGAGTTACGGCACAATCCTAATAGTTGATGGCATGTAGACCCGTTACTAGGTAACGATCGCAAACAGGTTCCCACGACAACGAATCAGCACGAACAGAGGAACTGTTGGAAGCTGTATTTTCTGTGGCCGGCGCTTCAGACGCTCCTCTGAACAGTAGGAGGGTTTTCTATGTGGTCCGTGCCGAGATGTTATAGCCGGGATGGTTTCGGGCAACTAGTCAGTCGAAAGAGTGCTCACTTAAAAGTCAGCCTGTGAAGAGAAGACTGCGTGTGATATTTGCAGTGTGTAATTTAGTGAGACATAGTTCCTGTGTTAAAATCCATTGCCAGGAATAGGCTAGTGGGGGTCGAAATTCAACTTAGAACCCTTGAAGCATGAATTTAATATAAACTAGTGTAACACCTTTTGTGAATTCTTGTACTTCTAGTAACCATTGTGCATTGAATGGCAAAAGAAATCGTTTCAGTACTTTTTAATGCCGTTTGGGGTGGTTGAGCCGTTGGAAAGAGATCCTGATGTCTCGGCCAACGGTTTGCTTGAAGCAAGAGCATATGACCCCAGTTGCGCTTGGAGCGATAGCAGAACCGTATTGATAACACCATCGGATCCATCCTTCTGTCTTATCTGCGAGCCAGTGTGGAGTCTGATTAGAGGAACTTGCCGACTGTTTGCCTGTTTTGAATACATTTCATAATCTAAACTTACGAAGTTAATAGCAACTCTTATTGATGTCTCCGGATACTCAGTTGTCGGCTGACTTTCATCTTCTAGATGAAGATAAAATTAAACTAACCCTTTTTAATTAAAAGCCATTTTGTTTGAATAACACGGAATGCTTTTATTTATGGTTTATGAAACCGTACGCTCACAAACTCAGGGTATACATAGCGTCGAAAAATGGGATAAGTGAATAATGAATTAGAAATGACTTGAACCATGGGCGCAGCTGTGGCGTTTATTCGAGGGGGGGATAGAGGCCAGGGAATTTACGTTGCGACATCACATTTTGAGGCACAAAAGGTAAAGTTGTGCTTAACTAATTAGGCACTACGTTGTGAAGACGTAACGGGGTGTGGATTTAAAGAGCCACTTGGCTGGGCAGAAAAATATTTTCGGCTTTGAATGTTCCCAGGTAGTGAACACTCGCCCTTCTGATATATGTTCTTTTGAGGTAGGGTAATGCTGTAGGAAGTGGTTTGTTTGTTATCAGCGGCAAGTCTAGAAGAGGCTATACTGCGCATGATCAGAATTTCTACATTAGAAAGGCTGCGTTAGAGTGAATTGTTTCTTTAACTGAGATGCGTGGTTAACCGTTTTTAAATAACACTTAAAGACTTAGTCCGTACTTCACAGAAAATTTTTCAACATTACAAATGCCACGGTGCTTTAACGACACTTTAATATCGAAACGATGTAGGGTGATGAATTGGAAAGGATTTGGGAGGCTGCGGTCGTAGCCAGATCGAGGTACTATAACTATATTTATATATGCGTACTGAGGAAAACCACGAACATTTTCAGAATAGCTGGTGGCCCGGCCGAGATTCGAACCGAGTATCTTCCGAGTTTGCCGTTGACTGTGAAGAGATCTTTCTTGAATGTGACGCCTTGCGGCCTTGATAGAAGTTTCCCGACGTTTCGAAGGAATGTGTTGCCTTTGTCTTCCGGGTCGAAGAGTAAACCAAGCAAGCAATCAGCAATTAAGGATAGGTTTTTATCGTAATTATTAAGATTGTGTTTAGAAGTTCAGTAGCTAGATTCTAATGACTGCGTGTGCCGCGGCACACCGGTTGCAAGTCAAACGCTGCGAATTGTGGTAATCACATAACACTGTGGGTAAAATGTAGGGTTATTTTTAAATTTAAATACGTAAAAAAAATAAAGGAATCCCTGTACCAGGTCCATAGGGCTGTGAGATGTTGAGGGTCCCACCTTATCTAGACAATCGGCTCAAAGATGGCGGTAAGGTTGTCAGCCTTACGCGCCGGCCGCGCTTTACTCCCCAGGAAAATTATGTATAAATAATTCCTGGTACTCATTTCTGAGTCGACCCCAGGACCATAGTGCGGCTGGATGGATTAGGTAAATTGAAAAGAATCCAGTGAACTCATCGGGGCTTGAACCCGCGACCTTCCGGCTTGTAGCACAGTGCCTCAACTAACTACGCTACTTACATTAAAGTGCATGTTAGGGACTTGTATGGTGTGGACTGGATAGGGACCAATGGAGGGCTCCCGTGAACACGGTGAAGAACCTTCGGTTTCTATAAAGTGTCGGGAATATCTTGAGTTGTTAAGTGACTAGCAGCTTCTCAAGGAGGACTTATCTGCACGGGGTTACATAAGCCTGCTGCGATTTAAAAGTGAACTGGTAAAGTTGTCCCTGTGCGTAATTAATTAAGCATTGTGCTATGAAGACGCAGGGAGAAGTGGAAGTATAGCTCCACTTTTCTTGACCTCGGAACTAGATTGTGAGTGGTCAGCGTCACGCCCCAGCTGCTTGGTTGGATAGGGGGCTAGGTGGCCCCCAGAGCCGGTCTCGACTCTGTGGAGAAAAGACAGATCCCTTGCCTCTGCCGGGATCGAACCCCGGCCGGCCATCCATCCTGTAGCCCTACGCTATACCGACTGAGCTTCCCCCAGCTCCAATTATGAATTAATGTATACGTTGTGAACTTTGAACTATTTCTGGACAAAGAATTTGTGAGGTAAGGTGATTTCGTTCATAAATATATATTTTTTTGTTTGAAGTTTTGGCAGTGCGCTGTGCCTCAGACGTGAAAGTTTTGGGAATGTACTCTAATGGGCCAGGCGCGCCGACGTGCCGACTTTCCTTCGCCCTCTGTCTCGACAGATAAGGACGGAAACATCGTGCAACTGCTGCAGGAGGCCCCTGTCGCGAGGCCTCGCCACACGATATTGACTTGTGTCTAGCCAGCGAGCCGGCGTAGCGCATTCTGTATAGCGACTGGCTATGGGGTCAGTTCGAGTCCTGGTGGGGGCAAGAATTTTCATTTCTCCAATCGTTCAGACCTGCTCTGGGGCTCACCCAGCCTCGTGTCGAATGGTTACCGGGAATTATTCCCCGTGGGTAAAGCGGTATGGGCGTGAAGCTGACCACTGACCTCCAGCTAGTGCCGAGGTAAAGAAAATGTGGATGTATACATCCACTCCCCCATACACCCTCATGGCGTAGTGCGTAATTCGTTGAGCACAGCTACTTGTGTCTGTAGAATAATGATTGTTGTGTTGTAAATTCCGTTCTGAAAGTCGTATAGGTCAGTGCATATAGCGTTTAGGTTCCCTGCTGGCCGTCCAAGGAATTGGGGGTTCGGTTCCTGACGGTGGCAGGAGGGGATTTTTATAACAGCTTCCAGATCATTTTTGGACCTCCCCCACCTTCATAGCCATTTGGTGGCAGGCCGCGACTAAACGCTGGTCACTAATTAACCTTCATTCGATACAGCGAAAAAGAATGGCTGCAGCTGTGCCACCACGCCCCTTTTCATTATAAACAGTTTTTTTTTGTACTATGTAATTATACAGTTAATGTTAGGAGTTTTGTGTGAGAAAAGGAAAATCAGTAGTCGCTATCTGTTTTTGACATCGTGAAATATTGCCAACAAACGTCAAGGTCAAGTGGACAGTACGTTGGGAGGACCCGGGTTCAGGTCAGAATTTTTCGTGACTTTCGTTAGTCCGTTCGTAAAGACGCCAGGACAAGTTAATGTGCTTAATGAAACTCCACGCCATAAAGACTTGGCGGAGATAGAGGAGCGGAGATCTGTAGCTCTAACGTAATGACTTATGCACTAGATGGAGGTGAGTGTTCGGCTTGACGCCCCGACCTCTCTAAACTTCGGATTAATCCACGACCACTGCCTCCCTGGACGGCAGGAGGTCGAATCTCTGTAGAGGCAAGATTTTTCTCCTCAATAGCGTTCAGACCGGCTCTTGGGCCCACCCATCGTCCGATCCACTGGGTACCGGCTAGCCACTTACCATCTAATGTCGAGGTCAAGAACGGGGTAGTCATAGCAGCCTTCATGGCATAGTGGTTGGTAAGACCAGGGAAAATTGTAGTTTTTTTTTTTACGACAACCTTCTGCATCCTTTGCAATTCATTATTCATTGCTATCCTAACATTTGATGCTATGTAGGCCGAGCTGTTGACAGCATCGTTGAATAAACTGCTAGCTAGCGGAGCTGGCCGTGTGTCCCTCCAGCTGAAGACGTGAATGGGGAGTGTGTGGCATGAATCAGGTGAAAGTCTGCCTGTCACACGGGCCTGCGTACTCAAGGATATTTTACTACACAACATAGTACAGTAAGCCCACGTTTAGCGCCATGGTTGTGTTCCTGTAAACCGTGTTATATGAAACGCTGTTAAGCGGATCCATTTTTACCTTGAGAACGTTCCTAGGGCTTGTCTTCACACCCAATAACAAGCACTTCAATATCAGTATGAAGTTGTCAGTAAATATTTTTATGTTCTTGGCCGTTAAACACAGTAAACCCTCGTTAATCCAGTTACAGTTATTCCGGATGTCGGATAATCCGGATCGAAATATGAAAAACTCCGTTCACACTTGAGTACATCTTTAAAGGACTGATGGAAGGAGCAACAGGCTTCAGGCTATGTTGCGGGCAGCTGGAGAGACTGGATGAAGGAGATCCTGAATTTCCGATTCGGACAGAGGAATAAATTCTGCAGTGCCAAAAGTCATGAGATAGCAGTGTGTAAATTTATTTAAGTGGCGCCACCGTCCCTTGACGGGTTGGGAATTCACAGAGCAGTATCAGTTGTGCGGTGTTCTCTCGTGAGTCAGTTTGAACACCGGCCAGTCTGCTCATGGCAAGCCGATGTGAATTATCAAGAGTTGGGACGGGGTATGATAGTGGGTGCCAGGGATGGGACATTCCATTTCCGAAGTTGTGCGGTCATTTAACATTCCTCGATCCACGGTGTCACGTGTGTACCGGGAATACCTTGTGGAAGTCATTTCCACTCACCGTGGACAGCTCAGTGGCCGACCACGGGTGCTTAATAATCGTGACCAGCGGCGTCTAGCTAGAATTGTCCGTGGTAACAGACAAGCGACACTGGCTGAAATCACATCCACATTCAATGCAGGAGGTACCAGACGCATATCCAGCAGGTCAGTGCAGCGTTCTTTAGCTTCCATGGGATATGGGAGCAGAAGACCGACCAGAGTGCCTCTGTTAACACAGCGTCTCACCTGGGCTTGTGACGTCGCTAGTTGGACCCTGGAGGATTGGCAACATGTGGCGTGGTCCGACGAGTCACGGTACCAGTTGTTTCGGGCGGATGGTAGGGTTCGGGTGTGGCGCAGACCCCATGAGGCCATGGACCCCAGTTGTCAACAAGGCACCGTGCAGGCTGGTGGTGGTTCCATACTGGTGTGGGGTGTGTGGCATGAGTTGGGTCCGCTCGTCCACCTAAACACGTCACTGACCGGTGACCGCTACGTTACACTGGTGACCATTTGCAGCCCTTCATGGACTTCATGTACCTCCATAACGATGGGATATTTCAGCAGGACAATGCACCGTGTCATCGGGCCGGAGTTGTCCAGAATTGGTTCAAGGAGAATTCTGGAGAGTTCTGACGAATGGTGTGGCCACCACGTTCGCCCGACATGAACGCAATCGAGCATTTATGGGACGTGGTGGAGAGGTCCATTCATACCCCAAATCCTGCACCTACAAATACCAGGGAGCTGTGGGCAGCTATCCAGTCGGCATGGCTCAACATCTCTCCAGAGGTCTTCCGTCCACTTGTGGAATCGATGCCACGTCGGGTTGCTGCACTTCGCCGGGCTAGAGGGGGTCCTACACGATACTAGGTACCTATCCCATGACTTTTGGCACTTCAGTGTATATATATTATTTTGATCAGCACAGGCTATATAGATGAGGGCATGCGGTAGCATAGTTTAATTCTTTAATTTTTAATTCGCTTACTGGGGGGTGGAGTCCAGTTGGGTCTACTCGGCACGGCGGCCACTAATTGGCCTGTTGTACCTGCTCCGGGCGATTATGATGATGGAGAATTTGGTGGAATGAAGATTGACAGGGGAAACCAAAGTACTTGGAGAGAACCTACCCCAGCGCCACTTTGTCCACCACAAATCCCACTTGACCAGACCTGGCTTTGAACCCGGACCGCCGTGGTGGGCGGTAGTAATTTGAGGCATTGTGCTACAAAGAGGAACGCCCCGAGATCGATTCCCGATGCGGTTATTCGACTTTTCATTTCACCTAATCCTTCCATCCATGCTATTACCCTGGGGGTAAAAGGTGGTCTGTGCATAAGACTGACCTCAACGCCATCTGTGAGCCGATTGTCAAGAAAAATATGCGAATCTCGACGTCTCACAACCCTATGGGCCTTCACGGCCTGTTACAGGGATAGCTTTAACTTAATCTCACCGCCATCTGTGAGCCGATTGTCTAGAAAAAGGGGGAGCCTCGACGTTTTACAACCCTATGGGCCTCCACGGCCTGTTACAGGGATAGCTGTACCTTTTTGTTTTCTAAATTTTGTGTTTTGTGGCTGTATTTTGCTTCATTAATTCGGATTAGCGAGGGTTTACTCTGCATGCATTTATAAACAGCAATAATATCCAGTCAGAGCTCTGGGGGCCTCAGTGTAGCGTTCTTCAGGATTATCAACCAGTAACTCCAAATCGCAAGTAACGTCTGGACAAAGACGTAATAACGAGTTACGACGACGTTGTGTGGGGCCATGTAAAGTAGCGTTGAGTAAGGACTTAATTGTACTTGCTTATCCTTTTCACGTTTAAAATTCATCTGAGGAGGCATACGTCAAAGATGCACAGCATGCGAACTCGGCAAGACTCATTTGAAAACTGTGAATTTTAAATTGACAGCCTAGACCAAAGAGAGACCGCAGAAACATGTCACATACATTGCAACACTTGTCGCGTCCATGTTGCTTCCTATGTCATGTCGCATGTTATTTATCAGAGAGTGAGAAGGGGGGGGGGATGAGGTGGGGGAAAGTTCGTAGGCAGTGCCCTATCGTCCTTGTGGAAAGGGTATGTTGGAGAGAGGGTAAAGCGTTGGGAATTGAAGACTTTAAGGCCTACGGAAATGGACTTAGTTATGAAGAGAGAGAGAGAGAGAGAGAAAGAAAGAAAGAAAGAAAGAAAGAAAAGAAAAAAAAAAGCTTAGTAGGGTCTTCATTGTGTTTCTTGTGAAGCTGCGTAAATAATATATATACAAATTCAGTTAGTACCTCACAGGAAACACATTACGTCTCCGCTACAAAGCCCAACCGGTTAATGCTGTTTAGGGAAATAATCGTTGTTTATTGTGAGAACCATACGGAACACATAAATACAGTGTGGTGGCAGAATGCAGAGTTCAGTTCGTACCTCACAGGAAACACATTACGTCTCCGCTACAAAGCCCAACCGGTTAATGCTGTTTAGGGAAATAATCGTTGTTTATTGTGAGAACCATACGGAACACATAAATACAGTGTGGTGGCAGAATGCAGAGTTCAGTTCGTACCTCACAGGAAACACATTACGTCTCCGCTACAAAGCCCAACCGGTTAATGCTCTTTAGGTAAACAGTCGCTGTTTATTGTGAGGACCATACGGAACACACAATTATTCGAACATCGCGTGTGTGAAATATGCCTTTTAATGTCAAAGCAGGTGGCGCATATAGGTGCTATTGTGTTTTAAAGGGCCAAACACCTTCCCCAGCCAATAAATGACTTGCACTTAATGTTTTGAAGCACGAAAATAGCGACGGCAGAAGTTACCTGGAGTCATAACTGCAGTTGTTAGTACAACCGCCGTGAGGCAGCAATACTAGGTCCAATATGCGTACCTTCCCCTCGTATTTTGCAGTCCAAATATGTCATTTGCGATCAGTATTCCATCATTGCCCCATACCATGGATTTTATTGCAGATCTACGTATCCAGCAGCAGGTTGGTGTTGTGATAACACTGTAGGCTTGCATACTCTATTACCTAGGAACGAATCTCTCAGTCCGGGACTTAGGTCTTCAATGATATCCTGTTCCCAAGAGAATTCCATGGAATACCTCGATTACGCCACAAACATCTTCCGAATCGTTTTCCTTCATTAATTATAATTAATGAAGGAAAACAGACTATATATCGTCCAATAGTTGGATAATTATCCAACTATTGGACGATATATAGTCTGTTAGATACTGACAGAATGCTTAGTAAGTGAAATTGTGATTTCATGAAAGTGGATTATAATAGAGGGACTGACTGTGTGGTACCTTTAGCCAAAAATGGGTACTGTATATAACAGCACAATGCTAGTATTGCTCTTCCGTCAAGTTTTATACCTCTGTAGTATACGTGTAGCAGTTCTTTTAGAGCTCTTTAAGTTACATAAAGCTCTGCGTCAGTTGCAAAGAGTTCACGGAACTTCCGATTGAGGCGCCACTTGACGGCTTGCGTGAGAGATACTAACAAAACACAACATTTCGTTTAGAACGTCTCCCGTTCAGGTTACAAGTCGAGAAATGACCATTTCGCGAATACTGTTGCTGTAAGCCGATGGCGGAATCTGGTTGGTGACATTAGGCCTTTGCAGCTACTCTTGCGCATTGGTAATGTATACGTACATACGTAACGTTTCTCTCGGTTCGTCTGTTTCATGGCGGATACTCTTGCCAATATGTACGGGAAGGTACATCTCTTGAAATGATGCACCTTTTAGTAACCATTCAGCCGATTATGCGTCATCACAAACCAGAAGAGAAATCTTCGTCAAGTGTATTCCTAACCTCAAATCTTTGTACAGTATGTTAGTCGTATTTAGGGCCGCGCCATAGCTCAAGCGGTTAGTCGCTGGCTTCCCACCGCGGCGGCCCGGGTTTGATCCCGTGTCCAGTCAAGTGGGATTTGTGGTGGACAAAGTGGCGCTGGTGCAGGTTTTCGAGTACTTCAGTTTCCCCTGCCTGTCTTCGTTCCACCAATTGCTCCACAATCACCCTCACCCATCATCTGGGGCTGGTACAATAGCCCAGAAGTGGCCGCAGTACAAGGGACTTAGTCCCACCCCACTAGCAATAAAAAAAAAGTCGTATTGAACATGGAGGTGGTTAAAGACATCCTTTCGCTTGCAGAATATATCGGTATTATGCGAGTTAACGCACTTTCTACAAATTTCCAACAAAATTGGCCTTAAAGATGTTTTTTTTTACCCTTCACGTTTTCGTCCTTGAAACAGGTCATACGAATGTTTTATGATTCAGCAAAACTGCAAACAAATATTCTTTGAACGTGACACATGTAAGGATAGAGACCCGTTACAATTTAAGTGCTGTGTAAGTCTACGTCGACCGAACTTTGCACTGTCTCCTGAGTCATGACACCGGGTAGTCTGGTAGAAATTTAGCAACCCTTCGGAGGTACGTATTGCGTCCGTCCTCATGCTGGAAGATTAAGCAAAGCAAGCAATTGGCAGGCTCATGAGTAAAGACAGAGGTCCCTTACTGACTGACAAATTGCTGCTGGCCCTCGCCAGCACAGTGATTCTTAGTTCCGAGTCCCACGGGACTGTCTGACTGCTGTGGGAGCATACATACTCAATTCACTCAGAAGAGATCTCACTCCAGTCCACCAGAAGACTGCACCAATATTTATAATTCTTGTTCGTACCTCACAGAAAACATTGCTTCTCAGTTACGAAGCTTCGGTTAGTGCTTGTTTGGGGAAGTAATTGCTGTGTATTGTGGGGGTCATATGAAGCACACAAATGCACCGTGGGCCGAAAGTGTAGAGCTTTTGTGGTAAAGCGCGTGGTACATATATATAGTAACCACTGCTTTAAATGGGTAACAACCCATTTCTTATTTATTACGCGTATTGACTGCCAGGAAGTGACAAATGAATCCAAATTCAGCATAATTTAAATTTGTGTGTATGGTTATTATTTATAATTGAGAATAACAGGTTGTGGTTCTCTGTAATTTGTATGGAAATCGTTAATACCTTATACTGAAAGCCATTTTAAGACGAATTATTATTATTATTACTACGTATTCGTAGCCTTCTTTGATAACCGTCACCTGTTGTTTATTGGACGATGTATTGGAGCACGCGGCAGTTGGTTGAGGCACTGCTACAAGCCGGGAGGGCACGGGTTCGATTCTCGATTAGGTCATTGGACTTTTTAATTGACCTAATCCTTCCAGGCGCACAATGGCCTGGGGATCGACTCAGCCTTTAACGGAAACGAGTATCAGGAATCTTGGGGGGGGGGGGATATAGGGCGGCCGGCGCGTAAGACTAAAATCCTCACCGCCATATGTGAGCTTATTATCTAGAAAATGTGAGAGCCACGACGGCCTCTTACAGGGATAGCTTCCGAGGCTTAATTTCGCATATTGATAGTCCAGTTATATTCTGAAAGACAAGTTTCAAGAAACACACCTCAGTATTTCTCATATGACGACATCCGACGACAGAAGGACTATCGTGGGCATATTTAGTAACCGGTAGGATTGGTACTTGCTACTTGCAAGAAGCGCGTAGGACTCCATGTTTGCGCAATATGTTGCCATAATGTCACGCAGCACCGTTACGATTTTCATATATGGAGAAACAAGTAGAAGTAATGAACAATAAAGTCTTCTGGGATATAACACCGTGTAGTCCGTTGAATATCAACTGACGTTTCGAAGGAATGCATCACCTCCATCTTCATGGTTGAAGAATCAGCCGAGCAGTATAACCAGCGTGAAAGAATATGACAGGGCTCAACCCTGAAGATGAAGGCTATATGTTCCCCCGAAACGTCGGTTGGTTTTCAACGGCCTACATGGCTTTTATATGCCAGGAGATAGCACTGTTCTTAACTACCGCTGTGAGAACCTCAGATCCTACACTGCACTATATGCCAGGAGATAGCACTGTTCTTAACCACCGCTGTGAGAACCTCAGATCCTACACGGCACTATATGCCAGGAGAGAGCACTGTTCTTAACCACCGCTGTGAGAACCTCAGATCCTGCAATTGGAAGTGATGTTTGAAATACGCAGATATGGACACGCATGTGTGTGGCCTTCAGCTGGGTTTGTGCCATTCCACTACAAGCATTGCAATTTATGAAGAGGGACAACAGCACATAATTAGCCAGCGGCGGAGCCTGAGGCAAAGGAAGGTCGTGAAATTTGTTGGCACTTTGTTATAAACAGCTTACAGGGCAGCTGCAAATTCGAGCGAAAAATTGATTAAGTGGTAAGGAGAGAAGGTAAATGTAAAATGAGAAAATGTATTTTGCGTCTACCATGCTTTCCCATTTTAGCGTAATTTTCTCTGTTTTGAAAGAATAAAAGTAGGCTTGTGAGTTTGCCGTTGCTAGGCAGCGGCTTGGTAAACACGTTCCCACGGCAACAAATACACGCACTAATATGAATTGTTGGACGCGTCGCTTTCTGTGCAGTCCGTGTCGTATCAAAGGAAAGTAGGCGATTAGGTCTTCCCAGAACTTTTTGTTTCTTATACGTTGTACTTCAGTTTCATATGACCAACTTCCCCTCCCCCAGTGAAAATATTTACCATAGAGTCACAGAAGTTTGGACTGTTTTTAAGTCTTGAATTATTTTCCCAGTTGTCATAAATTATAACACTGCCTTTGGGTGTATGCCTAAGTAAGAGAATAGAAGCAGTGGAATTGTGTTAACATTTGCTTGTTTGGCCAACGTGATAGCTTGGCATGTCATACACCTCTTCCTTTCCTCAAGTCTCTAGTATTTCGTGTTTATTTTAATTGCGCATGCACTCACAAACGGCTAGCGTAAGCCCGAATAACTGGCTGACAGCGCTTGTGACGGGCTGACTGAACGTGTTAAAACGTTGCACTGTTAGGCCGCGTATTCTGCAGAGTACCAGTGAACCGTGAAAGGAACGTTTTTACTTCTATTTGTCTAAATGTTGGCCAAGCCACCCGTTAACATGCCCTTTCCACCACTGATGACACCGTCGCGTCGTCTAAACATGTTATCAGGTAAGTTTGTTTTACTCTTCGGTAGAACGTTGATTTACTCGTATATTCCCAGTGACATCTTTCCATAGCGAGAAATGTGTATATTAGGGCCCCCATACACACACAGTTTGGCCTCCAATTCGGCCTGCAAGGCAAAACTGACTTGTGTGGTGCGGCCGGCCGGCCAATCGTTTGGACTGTTGGCCTGTGGGAAACCCGACAGTCCGTCAGTTCTGCATGCAGGACCGTAGCACGTGATGTGTGTGACTCAACATTATTGGCTGGAAGACCGTGACTGGCATGAAGCCTGCCGGTTTATCTGCGCGTGTATGGGACTGTTGGACTGTAGGAAACAAACCCGTCAGTCCGTCAGTTCTACCTGCAGGACCGTAGCACGTGACGTGTGTGACTCAACATTATAGGCTGGAAGACCGTGATTGTGGCATGAAGCCTGCCGGTTTATCTGCGCGTGTATGGGGAGGAAAGGGAGGGGGTAAACTGTCACAGTTTTGCCTGCAAGTTCAATCGGAAGGCCAAACTGTGTGTATGGGGGGCCTTAGGTTCCGTGAAAGGCGTTCCGGGGAGGGTAACGTGTCTACTCAGAAATGTTCGTTGTCAGCAGAATAGACAGTGGCTTAAATTGTGTCCACTAACTGTGAAAAGTGTAGGGTTTATATACGTTATTACAGGGCCATAGTTACAGTGCTTCACTCTCCCTCCCACATTGTAGCTCCAGCCACTACCCTGCCATTTTTTGCCAAGCTTTTCTCACGTGCAACTCGAAGTACAGATTTAAAAGCTTATAGCCTTCCGTTGTCACCGCGGCATGGCGCATCCGCTGGTTGCTGTGGTTATATTAAATAAGCAGTCGCGGATAGCCGACAACGGGTGTTTCTCCAGCGTGGTTGGGCCTGGGGCTAATAACTCACCGTAAAAAGGGCTTTTTACAAAATGTTACGAAGGTCCTCGGGACGGATTCTGTGGACAAACGATGTAAGGTAAGGAAAATTGACATCAGATTTGTTTAGAGAGACAGGATGGGGCGGTATAGGGACCAGTGGAGGGCTCTTTGTGAACACGGTAATGAGCCTTCTGAACTGCGCAACTGGCGGCTTCTCAGGAAGGGCTCATCTCCAAGGAGTTAGTTTACCTTTTTGTAGGAAGCCAGAGGAAGGAGTCCCATGGGTCAAAGGAGTTAGTTTACCTTTTTGTAGGAAGCCAGAGGAAGGAGTCCCATGGGTCAAAGGAGTTAGTTTACCTTTTTGTAGGAAGCCAGAGGAAGGAGTCCCATGGGTCAAAGGAGTTAGTTTACCTTTTTGTAGGAAGCCAGAGGAAGGAGTCCCATGGGTCACCCCCTCCCAGGAAATGTTACGCTACCCCCTCCAGCGTAGTTACCAATCTGTTCACAAGTCGCGCAAGCGTCTGGTTCACATATGCCAAAGGCTCTGGAGGGGATTGTAACAGTACACATTCCCGCCACTGATAGGGCTTCTCACCGTGGCCGGAGTATAGCAGAGCAGAGAGAGATTGCTTAAAGATTAAATTACGGTCCAGAACGCCGGCTAATCAGGGTCATATTCCTGGCGGATTCTCTTAAGCGTTCAGACCTCTGTGGCCCACACCGAGGATACCAGGGACCAAGTAGCTGGCGTAAGGCGTCCGGGAATTGAACCTGACCACACTCATCTAATGCCTGAGCGTCCCAGTGCGTGTGTGTGGCGCCATGCTCACCCCAGGGACTTTTCACCACAGTACTGAGCACGAGGAATCTTCCTGACGGTAAAGTGCGGCCGGCGCATAAGGCTGACAACCTCACCGCCATCTGTGAGTCGATTGTCCAGAGAATGTGGGACTCGACGTCTCAACCTTATGGGCGTCCATGGTCTGTTACAGGGATAGCTTTACTTAACCTCACCGCCATCTGTGAGTCGACTGTTTAGAGAATGTGGGAGCCTCGACGTCTCACAACCCTATGGGCCTCCGCGGCCTGTTACAGGGATAGCTTTACTTAACCTCACCGCCATCTGTGAGTCGATTGTCTAGAGACTGTGGGAGCCTCGACGTCTCACAACCTTATGGGCGTCCACGGCCTGTTACAGGGATAGCTTTACCTTCTGTTTACCCTGGTCACCAGTTGCTGTGGTGCTTACTGGGAAGCATTAAGATGCGAAGTAAACGTGTATACATATGATGTGATTTATAAAATGGTAATTGTGTTGTGTTGTGTCTGATTTCCATTAATCTCGGAACAGGTTTTCTTGTAGCTTAATGACTCTGTATCAAGAACATATAACGTCGAGTACTGGGTTGAATAATTTAAGCGGTCGTGACCTAATCGAGTACTACATCGATATCTGTCTGGAGTGACTGAGGAAGTCCACGAACGAGTATAGAACATTACCATTGCTTCATTCTGCACGGTAGTTCTGAACGAATCTGTACTTTTTTTGTCAGTCGACTGATGTCAAAAACGTTTCTTCTTTAACCGTTTAAAGCCCAGTGGTTACTACGTGTATGTACCATCTGTTTTGACACACTAAAACTCAGCATTCTGCCCACACAGTGTATTTGTGTGTTCCGTATGGTTCTCACAATAAACAGCGTTAACCGGTTGGGCTTTGTGACGGAGACGTAAAGTGTTTCCTGTGAAGTACGGACTGAACTCTGCATTCTGCCCACTCAGTGTATCTGTGTGTTCCGTATGATTCTCACAATAAACAGCGATTATTTCCCTAAACAGCGTTAACCGGTTGGGCTTTGTGACGGAGACGTAAAGTGTTTCCTGTGAAGTACGGACTGAACTCTGCATTCTGCCCACACAGTGTATTTGTGTGTTCCATATGGTTCTCACAAAAAACAGCGACTGTTTCCCTGAACAGCATTAACCAGTTGGGCTTTGTAGTGGAGACGTAATGTGTTTCCTGTGAGGTACGGACTGAACTCTGCATTCTGCCCACACAGTGTATTTGTGTGTTCCATATTTTGAATTGTTTCATTTTGGTCCGTTACACTATCATCACCAACTACCAATAAAACCTCCGTCGAGTGTAACAATANACGACCCGCTTTGTGGGTGATTTTTTAAATGCAAGTGGGATACCCGCACTCGGGGTACTAGATGTTGTTGTGTTTTACGCTCCGATACGTGTAACATCTTCCATAAAAAACTGTATATTGTGATTGTTGAGCAGTGCAAGTGTTTCCATATTTTTGTTGTGGATGCCTCTGATGATGGCTCTTTGTGAGCCGAAACATGTAAGGCAAATGTGAGGAAATGGTGACAAGAATATATATTGTTACACTCGACGGAGGTTTTATTGGTAGTTGGTGTGTTCCATATGTTTCTCATAGTAAACAGCGACTGTTTCCCTGAACAGGATTAACCGATTGTGCTTTGTAGCGGAGACGTAATATGTTTCCTGTGAGGTACGAACTTGAGCTTTTAAATACTGTTACTTTGAACTTGAAGATGTACTTCTTTCCTTCGCTCATAACGAAGCCCATTTCGCATCACATTAACTTTTTCACTTCCCTGCGCTTTACCCACTCTCCAGCCAACCGACAGGCACCACTGTCTGAGAGATTTAAAAGCGAAACATTTTTCATCTCTCATAAGATGTATTGTCTGTCACTCCTTTCCTCACCACTTCTTGTTCTCCCTCTTAAAGGTGAAGTTTCCTCCCATATTTAACTAAGCACAGCGCCATGAAGGCTTAGGGGAATGTGGATGTATATATCCACGTTTTCTTGACCTCGGCACTAGTTGGAGGTGAGTGGTCGGCTTCACGCTTCTGCGGCTTTACCCCCCGGGAATGAGCCCTCGATACACATTCAGTAGGAGGCTGGGTGGGCTCAAGAGCCGGTTTGGACACTGGAGGGAAGAAAAATCGTACTCCTACCTGGACTCCGACCCCTCGGCCGTCCAACCCGTAGCCAGTCGCTATACCGACTACGGACACCTTGCCCAAAGTTTTCAGAGGTTCAATTCCCTATCGAAGTATGAACATGGTGAATACGCGTAAACTGATTCAGAAGCGTGGAATATCAGAAGCTCTGTGCGTGCAGAGCAGCTGTTGTTAAGATGACGTCAGTGTAGCGCAGGGCTGTCCAACATAAAACCCACTTTTCTCAATATATCAGCCCCCCCCTTTTTTTCCTTGGCACTACAGCCCAGTGGGCCTAGGCCTACCTCCATGAACTCCGTTCACTTCGGTTTTTCTAGAGCTTACACATTCGGTAGGACTCCTTGGTCGAGTGATCAGCTCGTCGCAATGCCTCTACCTGTAGACAAACACAGAGAAACGCACACAAACATCCCTGCCATGAGTGGGATTCGAACCCACGATCCCGGCTTCCGAGCGAGCGAAGACAGTGCATGCCTTAGACCGCTCGGCTAATTATTAATTATAATTATTAGAATTATTTAAGTTAAACGTTGCCGGATCGACGGAACTTAAAATTCGACTGCTAAACTGTCCGAAGAGTGTATGGATATTGCATAAAATCGAGGAGCCATATTGATTCTACACTTTATGTATTAGGTGTGTTGGAGGGAATTCATTTTGAAAAATTATGTGGAATATTTAGTAAACATTTATCGAAAAGTTCCCCTTTGTTACAGGTTTCGCATCTTTTTTTTTTTTTTGCAAAGAAAAAGAAAGTGTTAAAACACATTGGATTTTAGGTTATCTCAAAGGCTGCGAAGGATATTATTGTTTGGGTTTGATGCCGTATAGTTTTGTAGTAATACGTAATTCACTTAGTGGAGGGTGGAGTCCAACTGGATCCACTCTGCACGGCGGCCACTCCCAGCGCCACTTTGTCCACCACAAATCCCACTTGACCAGGCCCCGGATCGAACCAAGGCCGGCGCGGTGGGAAGCTAGCAACCAACCGGTTGAGCTGTGGCGCGGCCATCCTTGGTGTAACTTTCTGAAGCTGGAAAGTGATCTTAACGGAAAGTTTTCAGCTCTGGTTTCTATGCAATGTCCTTGCTGATGGTAGGGTAAAGCGGTGGGAAGTGACTGCTTGCTCCGGAGAAACGTCTCCGAAAGCGTGTCTACCCGTTTTTTTGGTAGAGGGATGGGAGGTGTTATATATTGTTTGCATCCTGTTGTGTATCATTAATGGTACTAACATGGCCGTCAACGCAACAATCAATAAATTAATATTATGAATGCGTTAATATTTGTTTTTATTCAGTAAGGACTGGTATGCATGCATGTAGAGCACCTGGTGATCCCATTAATCGAAACGTGTTGTGTGTACATAAAAGCAAATCGTGACACTCTAATAAGAGAAGGCGAAGGCGGAGGAGACCCGGAGGGTTGTGACAGCGTCGAGCTCCCACGTCTAACCGTCAGACAAGTTTTGTGACAAGTTCTCTCTTACGAGACGTGACGCCGTGTATTCTGGTAGGAAACCACGTACCGCTCCCCCATCTTTAGGGTCTGTGAGGTTGTGGGTGTGTTACTTGACTGAGTCTGCAACCCTGTAAACTGAGTGAGTTTGATCTCCCGAAGTGGCCGTTGACTTCTACCAGACCACAGCATCACACCCCAGAAGATAGTAACCGTCCACAAAGTCCCTGTCCTATGTGACACGACATGCAGCCCAGTATAAGGCGACCGACGTTTCGGAGAAATACATCTCCATCTATCATGGTGGAAGAAAAACCAGCGTGAAGGCGACATGTTCCTCCGAAACGTCAGTAGACTCTCGGTGGTATATCCCGGAAGAGCCGAAGTGACCGCTTTTGCGGACCCGAAACCCATGGACGTTGAATCAGTTGTGTCCGACGGTCCCGTTATGTTCCGTGCGTGAGCTACTTACCGTGTGTAGGGGACTGTAAGAGCGAGGCGGGCCGCCTGGCGCCACTCGTCTAATTGCGTCTGTCTGTCTGTCTATCTGTGCTGTAGTGCCCGCTCTCGCGTTGCGGGCTGGCTGCCTGTCCCCCCCCCCCACACACACACACACACAAGGTAACGCTCACTGCAGCCGTGTTTCTGGGGGGACGAGGCGCCAAAATGGCAAGTCAGAGTTTATGAACCGCCGGTTTTGAAGACACGTCCCTCTCCTACATGCGTATGCAGAAGGTCACGGCATCAAATCTCCGCTTTTTTTTTTCTTTCTTGTGGTTTATCAAAGGACGCTGCCAGTATCTGGACTACACGGCGTTGAGTGGCAGGATGATACAGAGTGGGAAGGATTTGGAAGGGAGCAGGGGTTTGGAAAGGATTGGAAGTTGGCAAGGGTTGAGAAGGATTTTGAAGGGAGCAGGGGTTGGGAAGGATTTGGAAGGGAGCAGGGGTTTGGAAAGGATTGGAAGTTGGCAAGGGTTGAGAAGGATTTTGAAGGGAGCAGGGGTTGGGAAGGATTTGGAAGGGAGCAGGGGTTTGGAAAGGATTGGAAGTTAGCAAGGGTTGAGAAGGATTTGGAAGGGAGCAAGGGTTGGGAAGGATTTGGAAGGGAGCAGGGGTTGGGAAGGATTTGGAAGGGAGCAGGGGTTTGGAAAGGATTGGAAGTTAGGGAAGGTTGGGAAGGATTTGGAATGGAGCGGGGTTGACATAATTGAGGTACTGTTCTCGAATTTTTGCCTGTAGGGACTGGAGAAACATGCAGTAAACCCTGGCCAGACCAAATTAATTGGGGGAGGGGAGTCATGCAGATTAATGAGGCAAAAGATAACCCTAAAAGGGAAAAACTTTAAAAACAAATAATTGCAAAAATTTAATAATATACGTAGGTACTGCTGATGAAAATAAAAAAAAAATATCACTTCATCAATTTCTTCCTCTGTCAGAAAGGAAATCCATGGTCTCCTCCATCCAGCTGAAGCCAAACTTGGATATTTTGTTGCGTGGTTTCATTCTCTCCAGCTGCCCTCAACACAGTCTGAAATTCCTCTTGCTCCAAAATCCAACGTGTCTTTCAAAGTATGTAAGAATTATTTCATACTTCTGTCCGGATTAACTAACCGAATTATAGAGGGTTTACTGTAGTCGGTGTCCTTGCCAATATTCGACTCGGACCTGAGAAATACTGCGCCGGCGAGGACCAGCAGTAAGAAAAGGACAGACCCGACCTCTCGTCAGAGAGGGCGCCCAACATCAACAAACCTGTAACTGTCTGATAGTAAAAAAATCTGTTCGTGAGTCCCAGATGGGTGCTTTATTCCAAGACAGACTGGCCGACTGACCGTCGGTCGTAACACAAACATGGGTTGTCCAGTGATTGAGGTTAGCTGTATCTAAGGAACCCAACAGAGTGGGTGTCTCTGCCTCACCTGAGGACGGAAACTGATCCAGTTTTTGAAACGCTTTGTTGTGTAGTTTTTTAGAATACCGGACAATGAATAAAGCCCCAAAACCCCGTAATTCTGAATAATTACATTGCACTGCTTACCTATACGGTACATGCGCGTGGTCGTTATGTCGGCGAAGTTGCCAGCGGCTGGGTTTGTTGCTATGGGAACCTGAGTGCCGAGACAGCGTGTACAGTGAAAGTTCACATTTACGAAACATGCCGTCCGTCGCCTTAACAACAGAGCTGAACTCTGAACCGAGACGTAGAGGGCACATACACCTGTTGGGACGAGGTCACGATTTGGCCCCGTCATCGGAAAGTCCAGAGTTAGATACATATGTTTTTATGGTATCCTGTTACTTCGACCTATTCACTCAGGGCTGAAACTGAATCTGGTACGTAAGATTGTAGGCTTTCACGGCGGTGACTATGAAGAAAGCAGTCTTCTGGGATTTGGCACTATGTATATGTGGTGTTAACCGACGTTTCGGAGGAACGTATCGCCTCCATCTTCAGGGTAGAAGGAAAAATATAAGAAACCCGCAAGCGAAGAGACCCCGGTTCTCACGGTCACTTCGCTTGCGGATTTCTTATATTTTTCCTTCGACCCTGAAGATGGAGGCGATACGTTCCTCCGAAACGTCGGTTAACACCACATATACACGGTGCCAAATCTCAGAAGACTGCTTTCTTCTTTAAATCTGGTATGTTGTTGTTGGGGCTATTGTAATAGTAGTCACTATGCTACAAGCCGGAATGTCGCGGGTTCGATTCGCGATGAGGTCATCGGATTTTTTAAAGTTGACCCCCTTCCAGCCTCTAACAGAAATGAGTACCAGGAGTCGTACTGGGAGTAAAGGATGGCTGGCGTGTAAGGCTGACAGCCGATTGTCTAGAAATGTGTAAGGCTTGGCGACCTGTTACAGGGGTAGCTTTACTTTCACCCGTTGGAAGAACAAAATACACGCAGCGCCATTGCGTGAAGAGGATGCTAAATTAAACACCACACCATGACGAAGAATGGTGGAGTGGAGGTGTAGGTCCATGTGTTCCTAATCTCTACACTAAATAACCGGTTAATTTCACGCCCTGGCTGTTTAACCCCCGGGAAATTGCGGTCAGAACCATTGTATAAGAGGATGGGTGGGATCCTGAGTCCGTCTGGAGACTTATCTCCCCCGCCGAGAATGGAACCCTGGCCTCCACTGTGCTGCAACAGTAGGTCAGTTTGCGTAATATGTTCAGAGGACAGACCACGCATGCGTAGAAGATATTGGATATTTTACGGTCTACAGTATGTAGAGAAGACAGCGTCGGATGGTAGCATGAGTGGTGGATTCAAAAGCAAGATGACGTTGCCTAATCGGATTTATTGAACTCGTACAGACCCGTGATTATAACCGTTTCAGTAACTCACACTTCACAGTTCACCAGAGCACATACTCAAAAGTCTTATAGTCTGCTTGTGTCTTCACCCGTCGTTGCCTGGTAACGGTTTTAGTAGTGGCGGATGTTCTGTCTTCCTCTGGGTTGCCGAATTGTCCCCCGGCCTCAGATAAGCATCGTACTCCGCTGTCTGACGAACTCCTCACTAATGGCACAGAACGGCCGCGCCATAGCTCAAGCGGTTAGTTGCTGGCTACCCACCGCGGCGGCCCAGGTTCGATCCCGGGTCTGGCCAAGTGGGATTTGTGGTGGACAAAGTTGCGCTGGGGAAAGTTTTCTCCGAGTACTTCGGTTTCCCCTGCCAATCTTCATTCCTCCAGTTGCTCCACAATCGCCCTCACCAATCATCTGGGGCTGATACAATAGGCCAGAAATGGCCGCAGAACAAGGGAAATAGTCCCACCCCACTAGCAATAGAAAATGGCACAGAACGCACAGAAAACACCGTCCCTTTGTTGCTGTTTCCGGGTTGTTGCCTAGTTTCGCCGTCGTTGCCTAGCAGCAGGCCTACATGCCACTTTCATCAGGGTATCTGGTGTTCCGGCCTAGATTTGAACCGAACATTGCTGTAACCCTTTCGGTAGGATACGTTTATGTATGGAGAGCCCGCATGCTGTGTTTCTCTTTGTTGCTTTGTGGGAGTGAAGGAGCTCTTTTCATACGTGGGGAGGGAACCCCAGACGTCTGTAGGTACTTGGCGGCCGCATTGTGTTAAGGGACAAGTTAACAAAGTTTCGAGGGCACGGAAGTATCCTTCAGCTTTCACTACTGCCCTTTGTTGTCGCTCCTCGTCAGTCACGACACGAAACGTGGGAAGGGTAAATAATATATTCGTATTGCAGTTTTCAGACGCTGATTGCAAACTTGGTTTCCTGTCGTGACGTGTCGAGAGGGATTGAAGCATATTCGGGTGCTCATCTCTGTGGCCTCGCACACTTAACAGTGCATGAAGCACGGTCAAGCCCATAAAACTACAAAGAGTTCTTTCTGTCTTCTGGGATGTAGCGTCATGTAGTCCGTTGCAAGTCTTGCTTAACCTTGCTCTTTGACCTTGAATCTAAAGGCGATGTTTGTTTCGAAACGTCGGTGTGACTTTCACGGGACTACACGGTGTCATATTCCACCGGTTTGAGAACCTCGTAAAGGTAAAGCTATCCTTGTAACGGACCGTGGAGGCCCATAGGGTTGTGAGACGTCGAGGCTTTCGCATTTTCTAGACAGTCCGCTCATAGATGGCAGTGAGGTTAAGTAAAGCTATCCCTGTAACAGGCAGTGGAGGCCAATAGGGTTGTGAGACGTCGAGGCTCCCACATGTTCTAGACAGTCGGTTCAAAGTTGGCGGTGAGGTTAAGTAAAGCTATCCCTGTAACGGGACGTGGAGTTCCATAGGGTTGTGAGACGTCGAGGCTCCCATATTTTCTAGACAATCGGCTCGTAGATGGCAGTGAGGTTAAGTAAAGCTATCGCTGTAACAGGCAGGCAGTGGAGGCCAATAGGGTTGTGAGACGTCAAGGATCACACATTTTCTAGACAGTCTGCTCACAGATGGCGGTGAGGTGAGCCTTACGCACCAGCAGCCCTTTACCCCCCCCCGGAAGATTCCCTGTACTCATTTCTCTTTGAGGCTGAGTCGACCCCAGGGACATAGCGCGACTTGAAGGATTAGGTGAAATAAAAGATTCTGTAACCACATCAGGAATCGAACCCGCGACCGTCTTGCTTAAAGCATAGTGGTAACGAAGTAGGTTGGAAGGATGTGGGTTCGATTCATCTGGCTCGGGATGCTGCCGTTTTCGGGCTGTCATGGGCGCAGTAATGTACCTTAGGGTTAAATATAATTCTTGTGAATTTTCTGACTAGACGAGGAGCCGTTAGCTTCTCAAGAAAGACTCAACTCGACAAAGGAAGCGTTCTTCATGTCGCCGTGGAATAACCGTTGTGGTTTTAACGGCGAGCTTTCAAACTATTATATTTCCCCGCATTTCTCCCATGTCCTTGCCAGCCATTTATATTTGTCGAATAATGCGTCGACACCAACTTTTAACGCCATCATCGACGGACAGCACGCACAAATAGTCGTAAACCGTATCCTTTATATAGTTACATAATTGACACGATACACTGAAACAAAAGACTGCTCGCTCGCTCCTGACGTACTACTCATGTTCGTTCAATACATTTTCGAGTTGTTTCAAATCTTGTGAACACGTTTAAGAATTGAAGAAAGCAGTCTTCTGGGATTTGGCACCGTGTATATGTGGTGTTAACCGACGTTTCGGAGGAACGTATCGCCTCCATCTTCAGGATAGAGGAAAAAATATAAGAAATCTGCAAGCGAAGAGACCGTCTCACGGTCTGCTTTCTTCATAGTCACCGCCGTGAAAGCCTCAAATCTTACACGTTTAAGAATTGTTTCATATCTTACGAGCATGCTTTTAAGTTGTTGCAAATCTTTGTGAATACGTTCAGAGTTGTTGCAAATCTTATGAACACTTTCATACTCGATCACATTGCGTCATGGTAACCCATCAGCAAAACATTACGCCACCAAACCCTTCCTCCTACCGTACTCTACCTGCGCAAACACATTTACTATGGCGTCTAGACAATGTTTGTTTTGTTCTTAACATTCCTCACAAACACACAACTACATAGATCGAACTGTTCGTACGCAGGGAAGCCTATTGTGTCCAATCGCAAGGGGAGTTTATGTAGCGGACGAAGCGATCATGGAGCAGGGGTTTTCTGCGAGTTTCTTTGGTTTATTTTGTCCCGGCAATCGTCATTCCACCATTGATCCATCTCATGTGTTACTGCGTTACGAAGAAGTATGGAGGGCGTGGGGGTGGAATATAATTTTACTGTTTCTCCACTGGGCGAACAATGGACAGCAACATATCTCTGGAAAGGAGCCCCGAGGTACCCGTTGGCTGGGAGTCTAGGTGGGCCCCAGAGCTGATCTGGTTCCTGTGGAGAAGAGAAAAATGCCCTCTGCCAGGTATCGAACCTCGATTTTTCTGTTGTCCAGCTCTGATCTTACTCGGTTTGCTGATACAGCTGATCCGACGCCCATGTTAGGATGAAACGTGTCGAAAGTACACCAAAACTTGCGTAAAATTTATGAATATTTTATTTGTTCTAGTCGGCCTATGCGTTTGTCTCTTCTCACTCAGTGTCTTCAAAACGTAAAGAGTGACGGCATAGATAACACACTTAGACGTGTTTTCTGTAGGTGCTGGGTTCGAATATCGGCCCCGAAGCCGGGTGTACTGAATGAGGGCTCCCCCCCCCCCATGGTTCTCAACAGGATACTACCTCGATTAGTTCACGACCGGTTCCTTCCGTATCCTTTATTATTCATGACGCTGTAGAGTCTGTTGTGAGACGTCGAGGCACCCACATTTTCTATAAAATCGGCCCACAGGTGGCGGTAAGATTGTCACCCTTACGCGCCGGCCGCCCTTTGCCCCTAGGAAGATTCCTGGTACTCATTTCTGATTTGTTTTTCAGAGTCACCTCCACCCACTTACTGCAATGTCTGACTTGTGCTCTAGTCACCTCCCCCTTACAGCAATTTCGGACTTGTGTTCTAGAGTGACCTCCCCCTTACTGCAATGTCTCATTTGTGTTTCAGTCACCTCCACCCACTTACTGCAATGTCTGACTTGTGATCTAGTCACCTCCGCCCTTACTGCAATGTCTGACTTGTGTTTCAGAGTCACCTCCCCCTTACTGCAATGTCTGACTTGTGATCTAGTCACCTCCCCCTTACTGCAATGTCTGACTTGTGATCTAGTCTCCTCCGCCCTTACTGCAGTGTCTGATTTGTGTTTCAGAGTCACCTCCGCCCCCTTACTGCAGTGTCTGATTTGTGTTTCAGAGTCACCTCCGCCCCCTTACTGCAGTGTCTGATTTGTGTTTCAGAGTCACCTCCGCCCCCTTACTGCAGTGTCTGATTTGTGTTTCAGAGTCACCTCCGCCCCCTTACTGCAGTGTCTGATTTGTGTTTCAGAGTCACCTCCGCCCCCTTACTGCAGTGTCTGATTTGTGTTTCAGAGTCACCTCCGCCCCCTTACTGCAGTGTCTGATTTGTGTTTCAGAGTCACCTCCGCCCCCTTACTGCAGTGTCTGATTTGTGTTTCAGAGTCACCTCCGCCCCCTTACTGCAGTGTCTGATTTGTGTTTCAGAGTCACCTCCGCCCCCTTACTGCAGTGTCTGATTTGTGTTTCAGAGTCACCTCCGCCCCCTTACTGCAGTGTCTGATTTGTGTTTCAGAGTCACCTCCGCCCCCTTACTGCAGTGTCTGATTTGTGTTTCAGAGTCACCTCCGCCCCCTTACTGCAGTGTCTGATTTGTGTTTCAGAGTCACCTCCGCCCCCTTACTGCAGTGTCTGATTTGTGTTTCAGAGTCACCTCCGCCCCCTTACTGCAGTGTCTGATTTGTGTTTCAGAGTCACCTCCGCCCCCTTACTGCAGTGTCTGATTTGTGTTTCAGAGTCACCTCCGCCCCCTTACTGCAGTGTCTGATTTGTGTTTCAGAGTCACCTCCGCCCCCTTACTGCAGTGTCTGATTTGTGTTTCAGAGTCACCTCCGCCCCCTTACTGCAGTGTCTGATTTGTGTTTCAGAGTCACCTCCGCCCCCTTACTGCAGTGTCTGATTTGTGTTTCAGAGTCACCTCCGCCCCCTTACTGCAGTGTCTGATTTGTGTTTCAGAGTCACCTCCGCCCCCTTACTGCAGTGTCTGATTTGTGTTTCAGAGTCACCTCCGCCCCCTTACTGCAGTGTCTGATTTGTGTTTCAGAGTCACCTCCGCCCCCTTACTGCAGGTTCGCAAGGGAACGACTACGACCGGAAGGTAAGTGCGGCCTGGGAACATGTGTTGCATTGAACCATTGCCTCATTTTGATACGCATCGTTACGTAACAATGCAGACTACCTAATTGAACAGTAAACAGACTAGGAAATGTGCGCATAGCGTAACAGTTCTGGAGTTTTCGCGTTATCTCGAAACCGAAAGCGTATTGGGCCTGAGGTGTGCGTTCCATTTTGCTTCACGTTTTCTCCGCTCCGATAAACATGTAGCGAGTTGCGCACAGAAACGCGCATGCGTGTTCGTGTTAAGTGCCCCTTATTGTTGTCTGATTGTAGGTTCAGAGACCTCATTGAAACTTTCCATTATCAAATTTAATTAAAATCCAGTCTGCTCTTATGGAGTTGATTGGCGCGTACAGATGGACGGGAGGTCTGACGGAACAATTTTAATAAGCGCTTGACGTCCTAAAATTGTGCGTTCTCTGTCTGTCATCGAGAGTACATCATAACCTTGAAGTCTTGTGTGTTGAACGAGGTTTGTGTATGGCGAGTTTGTTTCTCATCGTGCTGTGGCAAATACATACGTTGCTAAGCAGTGTAAACAGCGACCGTTTCTGGGCATCGGCTTGGTAAACACGTACCAGTTAGTAGGCAGCAGAATTCTTTATAATGCAACAGTTGGACTACAACAATGGAAACGGGGTGTTTCTGCATGGTCCATGCCAAGATATTGTCACGTGTGTCTAGGTAACGCTACAGTAAATAATGAGTCCGGGATTAGATAACTCGATTTATTGGACAATTTCACACATCGTAACTACAAATTCGTTATTACACAGCTATCGCTGATTTACACACTTTCCCGGTCACTGTTGCACACACACACACACACACACACACACAAGGATTCTCCGTCTTCACTAGTCATATCCTGGCAACGGATCTCAACACAAACTATTACTTCAAATCACCATGAAGTCTTGTCGTTTTTCCGTCTTCAGTCACCCTGGAACCTCGGAACTCAACTAAAAACCCTTCTATCACTTGCTCCCCCAGCTTACGACTGCCCTCAAACGACTTTTGTTGCCCCCTATAAACCCTCGGGGAGGACCTAAAGAAAACGCGTCACATGGTCTCTGTGCACTGTTGTGACGTCACTGCCTACGCGGAAGTGTGTTTACCGAGCCATTGCTTAGAAACGGGTAGCATAACCTCATTCTATTGCGTGCGTGTATCGCGGAGTGTTTATCAGACCGTTTCCTGGCAGTGCGTTGACATGTCACAATATTTTCCTGGAGAAGCACCACGAACACCACGAACAAGACGTTCCACAACTGCCACAATTTTTAAAATTGTAACAAACTGTGCCACAGACGTAATACGAGGTAGAGTCAGTAAAAAGGTCACAAATGGATTTACGAGACGTAACACATGATATTCGAACCTGGAAAGGAAACGTTTATTTCTCTACATATCCTCCACCAACACTGATACACTTGACCCATCGTTTTAGCAGTGCGTCGAAACCCGCAGCATAAAAGTTTTTGACTGTTGTCTCAGCCACTCCCGCACCTCCATTTCAACCTCTTCATCAGCTAAACGTTTGNTTTCCCCCCCCCCCCCCGTTGTGAACCTTTTTACGCGACAAACACTTCCCATCGTAAACAGAAGACATTTTTCTACAAAAAGCCTTCGCATTGAGTCCTTTTGCCCACAAAGAACTCACAACAGAACGCCGATCTTCGATAGGATACTCCTGAGGCACGGCCACCATTTTGACTACAGAATCCAGCCTCTGAACATGCGCATGCGCGTCTGCTACCTAGACTGTCATAAAGCTGGACTGTGCTGCTACCTAGTGATACGCATAGAAAACGCATCACATCTGTTTTATTTCCATCCATGACCTATTTACCGACTCTCCCTCATAGGCTGGGGATATAGTAGCACTGAGGGACTGATGAAAACCAAGATAAACCTTAGGTTGGTCTGTATCCGAGCAGAGATTTGAACCAGGAACCTCCCGAGTACAAGACAGTTCAATACACACACTGCCTCGACGTTTTGTAACTAGCACAGCAGTGATTGGGAAACTCGCAGGTGGAGTGGGCAGGCCACTTGGCATGCCACGGGAACGTGCGTCAGTAGACTTCCGGACCAGACGGGGCGGGACACGAGTGGACTGCTCTCATTATTGGCCCTGGGCGTGGGGGATATTTAGGGGAATATTAGGAATGGAGATAACATGCAGACGAGAATAGAGAGGCAAGCTTGAGTTAGGACGAGAGAAAGTCTCATTGACAACAGTTTCAGGGGCAAGGAGATGGAGAAATGTATATAACTCTAATGGGGTAAATACGAGCGAAGTTAGTAATAGGTCACAAATGGATAAAAACATACCGTATTCGAACCTGGGGAGAAACGTTTATTTCTCGAAATTCATTTCTGACCACCAACATCGATACACTTGCCCCATCGCTTTACCAGTGCATCGAAACCCACACTATAGAAGTCTTTTGACTGTTGTGTCAGCCACTCCCGTTTCAACTTCTTCGTCATCACCGAAACTTTTTTTTTTTAATTGCTAGTGGGGTGGGACTAAGTCCCATGTACTGCGGCCAATTTTGGCCTATTGTACCAGCCCCAGATGATAGGTGAGGGAGATTGTGGAGCTGTTTGGTGGAATGAAGACTGGTAGGGGGAACCGAAGTACTCGGAGAAAACCTGCCCCAACGCCACTTTGTCCACCACAAATCCCACTTGACCACACCCCGGGATCGAACCCGGGCCACCGCGGTGGGAAGCCAACGACTAACCGATTGAGCTATGGCGCGGCCCACCGAAACGTTAGCCACCAAGTTGTGAACCACTGTACATGACAAACACTTCCCACCGCAAGCCGAAAGCATTTTTAATGAATATCCTTTGCATTGAGTTCGTTTGCACACAAAGAACGCACAAAAGAACGTTGCTCTTCGCTAATACACTCCCCAAACACGCTCGCCATTTTGACTACTGAAACCAGCCTCAGAACATGCGCATTTGCATCTTCTATCTAGACTGTCATGAAGCTGGACTGTGCTGCTGCTGCTACCTAGTGAAACACACAGAAAACCTATTACGTCCATTATAGCTGTTTTAGTTCCATTTGTGACCCCTTTACTTACTCTCCCTTGTAGTGGTCTGCAGACTGGAAGTGCTGAGGATGAGCAGTGAACAGGGTGGAGATTTTGGACGCACGGTTCAGGCATGCAGACACGAAAATTGTTATACTCCATCTGATATGGGGACGAGGGTGCGTTATGGTCAGTTGGTGACGTAGACCGTTATGTCATTATATAGTTATTGTGTTGATAACGCTTTGGGAAGTTGAGACGTCTCGACACAGGAGTTTTGTTCCGCAAGATTGTCTGCAAAATGTATGACGTACTGTGGTTAGTAGAGTATATGGACTGTACTGGGATATTTTCGGACTCAAGAATAAATAGCAGTTGCAGAAAGTAGTAATATTGCCACGCGATATAATGGCTATAGACAGGGTTAAGATTGGTAATTTGATGTATTGATCACTTACAGAACGTATCAACAAATAACTGCGATATTATAGTAGAGTTAAAACACTCCAAAGATCGCAGTAACTACAGCAAAAAGTTTTTCCAGTCGTTACTAGCTGTTGCTTTGTAGCGGCTTCCAGCGGCGAATGTGTCCATTCCTCTGGCTGCCCGAACTGTCCTCGGCTTCAGTTACCAGCTTCTCACAATTGTAACTCTTAACTCTTATCAGCTCGAAGTCAAAGCCAGAGTCACGACTGGCGGTTTACCGCCAATTAGTTTGTCTTGGCGGCGTCAGGGCCCTTGATACCCACGACCAGAGATTTTTTTTTACTCTCAACTGAACCCTTGCGGTAATAGCCCTTATGTAACATCCTCACTGACGAGATGGGGTTGCCTCTTGGCCTTTCGTCACGTGTACGTTTCTTACATACTGCATGTTACTGACAGTTCTTCCTTTTTCACTACGGGCAGGTCCTCTGAAAGTCAGGTTCTGCAGAGCAGATAATGCCTATCTTACATATCTTACGCTACAACGGCAGCCTTGTCGTTGTTTTATCATTGCCTGGGAAACGACGTGTCCACTGAGAACCGTACGGAACACAAATACACACTGCGCAGAATGCAGGGTCCTGAAATATATAAAATCAGTTCGTACCTCACAGGAAACACATTACGTGTCCGCTACAAAGCCCAACCGGTTAATGCTGTTTAGGGAAATAATCGCTGTTTATTGTGAGAACCATACGGAACACACACTGTGGGAGGAATGCAGAATACTCTAATGGAGTTGGTACATATAGTAACCATCATGCTTTAAAGGGTTAAGACCGTGCGAATTGCCGTGGCAAAGCTGTATTGTCGTCCTTCAGATGCGCGCATCTGGTGAAGTCATTCCCCCATTTGTACGCGAGCTTCGTAAACTTAGAGAAGCCGTCAGTAATTACTTGTACCGCAGTATGCAGTACACGCTTTCAATTCTTGAGTGATATTTTCTTACATACTCTGTGGACCATGTACTATCTTCCAATGGAGAGAGGACAAGGTAATTGATCAAGGCCCGCCCGTGTGTATTATGCAAGCTGAAAACATCGACATGTTTGGCCCATTCCTTCCCGTACCATTGGTACATTGAAGCTGAATGTTTATCTAAATGAGCAGTAGAGTGGCCAAGGTGGGTCGGTTCTACTAATCACTTGCCTCGCATTCTCTTCGTTGGAGGATAGTACATATAAATACAGAAGAGTTTTCTAGTCACGAGTCTGGTTCGCAGCGGATGGAACTGTGTATGCATGTTCATACTTACGTCTCGGGGTTCGAACCATCATAATCCATGATCCAGTTCGACCCTTACAGTACAGTGGTTTAATATGGATAATCTGTTAATATTTTGCACCCAGTTCATTTATGTACGTATGATTCCTGAGGTAAACAGATTATTGGCCTAAGCAGCATTAATCGATCTGGTTTTGTAGTAGAGACGCAGTGTGTTTACTGTGAGGTACGAACTGAATTATTAAATACCGCAAAATTAGTTTTCTCACCCCGTGAAGAGAGAGGTTTGTAGGCTCCCATTAAAATATGGTCATGGGTCCCGTCTGACTCGGAACCAAGGATTAGTTTGCTGGCGAGGGCCAGTGGGAATTTAATAGTCTCATTCCGTAACTAGCCAGGTGTCCCGTCACTCAGTGAAGACTAAGGGTGCGATAATGTGCTGACTGATCAGGGCTATCCCACATCTCAAGGGGCGGTGACAGATGAGTATCGGGCAATGGTGGAATGATGATTACTGTAGGAAAATAGAAGAGTACTCGGAGTGGGTCCTGTTCCGATGCTACTTCCACCACGATTGTGACAGGAAATCATCCGAGAACGAACCAGAGGTACCGCTGTGAGTAGCCGTCCACTAAATTATTGAATTTTGACGTAGTGCAGGAGTCTCAGGGTTACCCGAATTGGGGCTGTGTGCTATGCTGGGCACTCTGCAAGCTGCAACAGAATTTGGAACAGTTGTTCTCGCGCTGGGAACTTGTCTCTCAGTTTATTTGCTCCGACGCTCATTTCTAGACGCCCAGACGTCTGGGCGACAGTATAATTTTCATCAATGACAATTTGACATTAGTGATTAACCTTCCCTGATTCACAATCCGGTAAACAATGGGGCCCGGTCCATATGTGTGCATCGCGTTGTGTGGCAGAAATCGTAGCTGGCACGTCTTAATTGTTACTGTCTGTCTAAAACCTCTCTGAGGACATGTCATATATTGAGTAGGCAGCCATATGATAGAAGAGATCGCCGGTATGGTGATTTTGGTGATCGTCATATGTGTTAAGAACGTATAGTTGGTGGAATTTCTCTTGGTTCGTTATCCCCACTTGACCCGGTCCTCTAGGTTCTGCCTGTAAGTATGCCGGTGAGTAGATTGAGCGGGTAGAGGTGTGTGTACCCCCACAGAGAAGTAGTGGGAGGTGATGGAATGACCTTGACGGGTCAAAATAAATTTGTCTGTCTAGTTCTCTTCTGATTGTGACTCAAAAAGATTACGTCACGTTCGGATAACGACGATGGACAGACCAAGGCATCTTGACATTGCCACCGTCTAGACTGTGTAGCGTCTGAAGGATGAATGGTGAACTGGAGAGGATTTGGAAGGAAGTTGTCCAGCCCTAGTCGAGGTATTGACATCTTTCGAGAGGGACTGAGGAAAATCACCAGTAACTTCAGTCAAGATACTTTGTTCATGATGAGTGACACCGTTTTCAGTGATACTGCGTGTAATAATTTGGAATGGGCATACTTATGTATGATGTGGCAAAACACAAACACGTGGCGTCATGAAGAATGCACACCAGTCCTAAGTTGAAGTCAATGTTTGCCCCGTCGCCTGTGTTTACTCACTGGGACAGCGTGTCTGCCTATCAAATTAATATAGCAGAGATTTTGTTTTCGATACTTCGTGCCTTCGATTTGAGATCCACAAAGCCGGCCTGCCACTGCGGCGGCCCGGGTTCATAACCGGGTCAGGTCATGTGGGATTTGTGGTGGTCAAAGTGACACTGAAGCAGATTTTTCTCCAAGTACATAGGTTTCCCCTGCCAATTTTCATTCCACCGACTGCTCAACATTCATAATATATCATCCGGGGCTGGTACAATAGGCCAATAATGGCCGACGTACCAAGTGGACTCAGTCCCACACAACCCCAAGAGACTAAGAATACATAGACGTCGCACCGACGTTTCGGAGGAACGTACTGCTTGTATATGCAGATTCGAAGCAAGAACCAAACAGCGGAGTTCTGGTTGTCAGTTGCGTCGACCCTGGAGATGGACATGTTCCGCGCAAACGCTCTCTGATTTCTCAGCAGAATTCACGGCATCATATCCCAGAAGATGGAACTCATCATGGCTGAATCTTGTTTTGAAGATGTAGGTTACGGCGTGTCGAGCTGATGATATCTGGTGCTGTGTATTCCGCAGGCTTTCTTGCACTTTGATTGGTGACCACGTTATGTGATAATCACGCCCTTTCCTCTTCCAACATAAAATGTCTCCAAATGTCAAAATATGTAATTTATCATGTCATGTTATCTACACAACAAAACGTCCACAAAGTTACTTCCCATGTTAACCAAAGTACAATCCATCTGTCCGGCGCTCAGCAAATTGCAGCTGTGACAGACGGACGGCACTGCCCGATTTGTTTCTCATGTCCGAATGTTAGCCTTTAAACGACGCTGTCGATATCGTTATATAGCGCCTGGTGGTAGGATGAGTTAGGGATCAGTTGATGGAATGTTGGTAAGGGAAACGGAAGTACTCGGGGAAAATCCGGCACCAATACCACATTGTCCATCACAAATGCCGAGTCCATAGGCCGAGTGCTGCCGAAGGACAGATGTCACGAATATGCGTGACTGTAGGCGGGGTCTGGATTGGTAACTGGATTTACCGAACACTTTTCGCATAGTGGGTGGGGGGGGGTGGAGTCCAGCTGGGTCCACTCGGCACGTCAGCCACTGATTGGCCCATTGTACCAGCCCCGGGTGATTATGATTATGGAGAATTTGGTGGAATGAAGATTGGCAGGGGAGACCGAAGTACTCGGAGAAAAGCTGCAACTTTGTCCACCACAAATTCCACTTGACCAGACCCGAGATCGAACCCGGGCCGCCGCGGTGGGAAGTCAGCGACTAACCGCTTGAGCTATGATGCGGCCTACCGAACATTTACAGCTCCTAACTACAAGTAACTAGAGCGCTATCGCAAATTCACACACACTGCAGTTCAGTGTGCACTGAGTCCTCTCGGTTTGCTTTGTCTTCACCAGTGCTTTCCCGGGCTCACGTCCTCGCAGGCTGGCGGCCATCTCACACCGACCTCATACTCTGCACACTGCCGTCTCAAGACTCTTATCTAGTCCAGTAAATTCCTGCTGGCCGTCGCCAGCACAGCCGTTCTTGGTTTCTAGCCCTCTCGATACCTATTTGTTCTCTGCAGACTTATACGTGTTTTAAAATTGGACCTCTCTGAAAGAGGAGGAGTCTGACTGCTACTCATCATTCCCCCCCACTCTTTTCTAATGGCAGCTTGCCCTCGTATAGTCTCGTGACGGACCGCACAGAGAACACCGCTTCCAACACCTTTTGTATTGTATGCGTGTCTGTTGCGGCCATTAACTCGCATCGCCGTTGTTTACCATTACTTAGCAACGGCTGTTGTATATTAGCTTATCCCGCGGCCGTTGCCTAGTAACGGGTCTGCGTGCCACAGTATGGTCTGGGATCTAACCCGGCGGAGATGCGGGGTGTAGTGAATAGGCTACGTGGTTGATGACTTTAAGTTCGATTCTTGACGAGGACCGGGTCCGATGCAGTCTCCTCTGCAATCGATAGACCTGCTAAGGGCTTTGCTCGGGGATGAAGCAACATGTGGGTGAAGCTAGGGTAGTTAGTGCGTTCAAATGAGACTCCGGCGTGACGCTTGTAGCTGCCGGCGTCCGTTGAACTAACTGACTTTCTAATGATGACGTAACGAGACGTGTCACTGTCGGATGGTGACGCAATCGTGAAGATAGATTTTATCAGTACCCGCGCGTCACCTGGGGATCTGCGAGTTAAACGTCCCGAAATTGCAATGTTCCGGAAGTAATACCATCCTCCTGGTAAGGATATCATGACCGCGTGATCATCCTCAGACACTACCAGTACCAGACAGACGTAGAGACGTAGGCATATGAAGTGTCTGACACTTGCATCGTAATGCTTGTTTCTTCCGCGGAACTACTGAACTCTTGTCAACTTTCTGATTCATCATTTTGGCTCTAAAATCTACCGAAATATGTTTCGGGACGAATCAAAGATTTAGGGAGAAAAGTATATATTACCTTGATGGATGACCCCAGTTCGGTAAGTACTTTTTAACTTTATATAAATTTACTGTCCACGATTTAAGACCGGTAGCTCAGTCGGTATAGCGACGGGCTACAGGCTGGAAGGCCGGGGTTCGATTTCTGGAAGTGAAAAGGAAGTTGTCCCTTCTTCTCCACGTCGTCCAGACCGGCTCTGGGGTCCACTCAGCCTCATATCCAATGTGTATCCGGACACTATTCCCTGGGAATAAATCAGCCGAGGCGTGAAGCTGACCACTCAGCTTCTAGTGCCGAGCTTGAGAATGGTGGAGCTGTACCTCCAGTTCATGTCCAATGTGTATCCGGACACTATTCCCTGGGAATAAATCAGCCGAGGCGTGAAGCTGACCACTCGGCTTCTAGTGCCGAGCTTGAGAATGGTGGAGCTGTACCTCCAGTTCATGTTCGTGGCGTGGTGCGTAATTAAGCGCGAAGGGAACTTGGACTTTTAAATGGAGGCTGTAACATAGCCTTATTTTGTTCGGTTTTGTGTGCTGATGATTTGCTTCGCAACGCTGTTGCCAAGACTACAGTAAACCCTCGCTAATCCGGTTACAGTTAATCAGGATCGAAATATGAAAAATGAAAAATTCTGTCCACAGTTAAGTACACATTTAAAAATACGTGTGGGATTCAGGAGCAAGAGGATTTTCAGATTGTGTTGAGGACAGCTGGAGAGACTGAAACCACGCAAGAAAATATCGAAGATTGACTCAGCTGGATGAAGGAGACCCTGGATTTCAGCTTCTGGCAGAGGAAGAAATTGCTGCAGTGATATATTTTTTTATTTTGATCAACTCTAACAATATTAAACGAGGGCACGCTGTAGCGTAGTTTGTTGAGGCACAAGCCTGAAGGTCGCGGGTTCGGTTCCCGATGAGGTTCTTGTATTTTTTCAATTGACCTAATCCATCCCTCCGCACAATGTCCCCGAAGGTCGACTCAGCCTCTAACAGAAATGAGTACCAGGAATATTCCTGGGTGTAAAGGGCGGCCGGCGCATAAGGCTGACAGGCTCACAGCCATCTGTGACCCGAATGTCTAAAAAATGTGTGGGCCTCGACAGCATGTTACAGGGATAGCTTTACTTAATCTCACCGCCATTTGTGAGCTGATTATCTAGAAAATGTGGGAGCCTCGATGTCTCACAAACCTATGTGCCTTCACGGCCTGTTACAGGGATAGCTTTGCTTAACCTCACCGCCATTTGTGAGCCGATGGTCTAGAGAAAATGGAGCCTTGACGTCTGTCAACCCTATTGACCTCCAAGGCCTGTTAACAGGAATAGCTTTACTTAACCTCACCGTCATCTGTGAGCCGATTGTCTAGAAAATGTGGGAGCCTCGACGTCTCACAACCCTATGGGCCTCCACGGCCTGTTACAGGGATAGCTTTACGTAATCTTACCGACATCTATGAACCGATTGTCCAGAAAATGTGGGATCCTCAATGTCTCACAACCCTATGGGCCTCCACAGCCTGTTACAGGGATAGCTTTACGTAATCTCACCGACATCTATGAACCGATTGTCCAGAAAATGTGGGAACATCGATGTCTCAGAACCCTATGGGCCTCCACGGTCCTGTTACAGAGATAGCTTTACTTAACCTCACCGCCATCTATTAGCCGAATCTCTAGAAAATGTGGGAGCTTCGACGTCTCACAACCCTATGGGCTTCCGCGGCCTGTTACAGGGATAGCTTTACCGTTTACTGAACACTATTGAGAGCATGGTTGCTGGGTTTTGGTGACGTGTTCAAGGGTATCGCAGTACACAGGGTACTTTCTCTGACATTTGAGATATTGATGGTGATAACGTAGGTGACCGATAGTTTTTGTAAAACAATAGTGAGCATCGAAACGCTTGCTTCTAACAGTCTAACTACTTCTAGAGCTAATCCTTGAATGCGTCCCGTTGCGTGTCATTTGACAGATGTATAATGGGACACACTACACAACAATAATTTGAAAGAGGCAAAATAGACACTACTGTGTCGACATTTGTTTTTATTCACTGTTTGTGGTAACGCTACATTTTTCGATCCTTTTCTTGGGTCATATTCAGGCTTACACATTTACATGAAAGTGTATTTGTTAGTATACAAATTTATACAAACACAGTATGAATTCATATTGTGATATGCCGCCTAAAAGCCGAAGTATCGGAGTCTGCAGGCGTCCATTGCTGGACAACGGCTCGGTAGTCACGTTTCTGCTACAGTAAGAGCAGTAAATGCATCATTGTCTGGGTGCCAGTTGCACACGTTGACGCTGCTACGCGTACATAACAGACCGTACCCAAGGAAATGAAAACCAGAACTAGTTTCTCTGCCGCGGTAGCCAATGCGCTAGCTACCGTTGCATCGACAAACCCAAAACAGAACCCTGAACAAGGTGTCTTCTAGACCGTCTGACTGTCAAATTCGTGTATAACAGACCGTGACCCTGCAAGTCGTAGAAGGCGACCAAAAAAGGAAGTCTCAAATCTGAGACAGTAACATTTGGTCTCGAGTCACAAGGGACTCAGAGCCGAGAAAGACTACACTGGCAAGGACCAGCAGCATGTACAAAAGGCAGACCCGTCCTCTCGTCAGAGAGGGCGCCCCACAAAACAAGACCGTTAATGCCAGACAGTGATACATATCTGGTCATGAGCCCCAAGCCTTAGTGACCGATCGTGAGCCGCAGTGTGACTTGGACGGAAGGACAGAACAGAATAGAAGCGAAGCGAGCAGAGCTAAGAACAGAAGAAAGCAGACACGCCAACAAGAATAGCAGTGGATGAGAGGATGGCAGTTGAATGCAGAATAGTGAAGTGAGGACCCACCGCGAGAGACGACGGACTAGCCAGGTGGCATCGCGTGGAAGACATTGTTGCAGAGTGATTGTTAATTGCAATTGTAAACAACTTATCCAGTGAACAGCTTCATGTAATCCGGAACCCATTAATCTCTTGTCGCATTACCAGGATACGTGACAATATTGATCAGTGACGCAATTCAAGCACTAGTACCAGTATTCTTGTACGCCTGAAGATGATCCAAGAAGAGGCTCGAAACATGTAGCGTTACCACCAACAGCTAATTAGAGATTTTGACACAGTAGTGTCTATTTTGTTCTTTCAGAATTATTGTTGTGTAGTGTCCCATTATACACGTATTCCTGGAAACCTAATAATTTGGAATGATAGTTCGGTTGCCCTTGACAACACGCAACAGATGGGTTTAATCTTGATGTATTTTAATTTAGGGTGGTTAGCATAAGAAGTACTCATAAGAAACTTGGAAACTGGGAAATGTAACGCGGTTTAGTTTAGTGAGAGCCCGACTTAGCTGTGCCTGCCATCTGTTTTCACGCAGCCTTCTTGCTGGGGCTTCCTCCGAAACGTCGGTTGACTTTTCAGCAGACCATACGGCTTTATATCAGAAGATTTAATAGTCTTCATAGACAGTTCAAATCCTGCATTGGTATTCGTCGTGGTCTCCAGTTCNCCCCAAAATTATTCTTAGTGGGGTGAGACTAAGTCCACTTGTTCCTGCGGCCACTACTGTCCCCGCATGATAAATGGTGGTGACTGTGGAGCGGTTGGTGGAATGAAGATTGGCAGGGGAAACCGCAGTACTCCGAGAAAGCCTGCTCTGTGCCACTCTGTCCACAACAAATCCCATATAACCAGACCCGGGCTCGAATCCAGGCCGCCGCAGTGGCAAGCCAGCGACTAACCGCCTAAGCTATGGAACGGCACGTTTTCCAAGATTTGTTACTTGTATTAAATTTAGAAACTTATGTTTCCATTGAAGACAACGGGATTTTTAATCAACCTGGGAACAGTTTACCTATTCTCTTGGGAGGCAAAAAACGTAAAGCTGCCCCTGTGCTTAACGAATTAAGCATTACGCCATGGAGTGGCTGCATAGATCCATATTTTCTTGACCTCGGCACTAGCTGGAGGTGAGTGGTCAGCTTCACGCTCCTGCCACTTTACTCCCGAGGAAAGAGCTCCCGGTAACTATTAGATAGAGGTTGGGTGGGCCCCAGAGCCGGTCTGGACATTGTGGAGAAGAGAAAATTCTTGACCCTACCGGGACTCGAACTTCGTTCACCCAGCCCGTAGCCAGTCGCTATCCCGGCCGTAGGAGGGAATTTGTTTCCACAAAGTACACCACTTTTCTGCTGGGGCACAGAGCCCTTGTGGTTCATCCTGTTGTTGCAGGATGAAAGCTGACTTTGGGAATTGCCATGTTTTGAGATACCTGTCGTCTCTCCGATCAGCTTTGGTGGCCGATTTCGAATGATTTCTGATCGAGGGGTAAGTCCCCCAGCACGAAGCAGTGCTCAGTGCGCGTTGCTCGTTCGACAGCAGCATGAAACCCCTATCCGCGAGGAAGAAACGGCGGAAGTGACGTCACGCGAGTGGCGCCAGTGTGGCAGGCCGGCTCCCTTGAATGAGCAGGTGTGGAACAGCGCTTCCAACTCTCCAAAACTGGTTCGGGCGCCGAGAGCGGCTTCCCTCCACCCCCCACCCCCTCCCCCCATTGCCACTGCCCTCACTAGAGAGCGAAATGGCATGGGTGTGTTGTTTATAACCTCAAAAAAATATGACGCTTCATTTGGATTTGAGGATAGCACGGCAGTCTGGGATGTGACGTCGTGTAGTACTGTAGTTCTACGTTTCCGAAGAATGTACTGCCTCCATCTTCAGGGTAGATATTCAGTATGATTATTTCACCGTTTCCGTAAAGATTTATACTGTTTTCTGGGAAGTGCCACCGTGTAGTTGGGTAGGCGCGTATGCGATTTTCGGAGAGATATGATATATCCGTCTTCATGGTGCCATAATTTATTTCTGCGTTGAAATTTTCACGGTGGTGAAGCTCAATATTGTCATCTATCTATCTATCTATCTATCTATCTATCTATCTATCTATCTATCTATCTATCTATCTATCTATCTATCTATCTATCTATCTATCTATCTATCTATCCCTTTATTAGACCTTAGGCGCCTTTTCAGTTTCTTAATCCCATACACAGTCTGTAGGACTCTTGGACGGGGATCAGCCCGTCGCAAAGTCACTACCTCCACAATACAAATACAGAACAAACGCATAAACATTCATGCCTCAAGCGGTTTTCGAGCGCGGCCAGTAAACATCTATACGGTTCTGATCTGTAACATTACTTGCAGGATCTGAGGTTCTCACAGCGGTGGTTAAGAACAGTGCTATCTCCTGGCATATAGCGCAGTGTAGGATCTGAGGTTCTCACAGCGGTGGTTAAGGAACAGTGCCCTCTCCTGGCATATAGCGCCGTGTAGAATCTGAGGTTCTCACAGCGGCGATTAAGAACAATGCTATCTCCTGGCATATAGCGCCGTGTAGGATCTGAAGTTCTCACAGCGGTGGTTAAGAACAGTGCTATCTCCTGGCATATAGCGCCGTGTAGGATCTGAGGTTCTCACAGCGGTGGTTAAGAACAGTGCTATCTCCTGGCATATAGCGCAGTGTAGGATCTGAGGTTCTCACAGCGGTGGTTAAGAACTGTGCTATCTCCTGGCATATAGCGCAGTGCAGGATCTGAGGTTCTCACAGCGGTGGTTAAGAACAGTGCTATCTCCTGGCATATAGCGCAGTGTAGGATCTGAGGTTCTCACAGCGGTGGTTAAGAACAGTGCTATCTCCAGGGATATAACGTTCTGTAGTCCGTTGGAAGTCAACCGACGTTTCGCAAGAACATTCTCCTCCATCTTCAGAGTCGAAGAATAAGCCAAGCAAGAAACCAGCGTGAAAGTATGTTTGCTCCTAAATGTCAGTTGACTTTCACCAGACTACACGGCGTTATATCCCACAAGATGGAGTTGTTTATAGCATTTACTTAGTTGTAGGTGTGTTACTTCATAATTTGATTCTTGTCTTCCGTTTCCGGGAAGACTGTACTGAACCAAGACCAACCCATCTCATTAACAGGGGTCTTCATTAGCACATCCAGGGGACACGCGGGCTCATGCCGTATTTACTTTCAGAAAAGTCTTGCCCACACATAAATCTTAAAACACTCCTAGCATTTAACACTCAAATCTCATACAAAGCGAAGCCGAGCCCAGTTCGGAGGTATCCGCTAAAAGGCTGTCAATTGAAGCGCCTCGTAGTCGGTACAGAATTGTGTAGTTACCGGCCGTAAACTTTGGCATGACACAACGTCTCATATCTTCAGTCCCTTGGAACGAAAACACCTACTCGAACGCTGGGATCGTGGGTTCGAATCCCACTCAAGGCATGGATTCTTTGTGTAGGTAGCGGCCTTGCGATGGGCTGATCCCCCGTCTTAGAAGTCCTCAGACTTTGTATGGGCTTAAGAAACTGAAATAGCGGCCAAGGTCTAACAAAAGGAGTGTAGAGACATATACTACCACAGTCAATAAGTACGTGGTATGGCCGCAAAGCGCCGTACGCGAATTTACTGCCATATGTTTCAGCTATGTCAACGTTGGCAGACTTGCATAGCGGCCAACGGCAACTATTTTGAGGGCCGATGTGGATCTGCGTAAGTGTATGTGAATACCTTGTAATATGATGCGATAAAACGACATTCCACGAACTTAATGACCCTACCACGTAATATGTAGGTAGGTAGACACAGATATATGCTTAGTGAAATTACCGACATTTTATGGAACTCGATGTCTCATTACCGCGTTCACATGAGGCTGCCACTGGTCTGTATCATGGGCGAGGTGAATGCAGTGCACCCCACCCCATTCCATTACATTTCTGTAAGATCCATTTTAATATTACCCTCCCCTCTACCTCTGTGTCTACCAGTGTATCTCTTTCCTTTAGGGACTCACGTGTTTTAAAGGAGAATCCCGATGAGGTCATTGGATTTTTTCAATTGACCTGATCCTCCCAGCCGCACTAAGGCCCTGGGGTCGACTCAGTCTCTAACAGAAATGAGCACCAGGAATTAATTAAATAATTTTCCTGGGGAGTAAAGCGGGACCGGCGCGTAAGGCTGACAACCTTATCACCATCTTTGAGCCGATTGTCTAGAAAATGTGGGACACTCAACGTCTCACAACCCTATGGGCCTGGTACAGGGATAGCTTTACTTTTTTTACGTTAGAGTGACGTCATCGTTTTGATTCTACGTTATGACCTAACGCGATGGCGCGGTGTGCTTATTGATGGAAGCTAATAGACGCGCAACTCGTCGTTTATGAAACCCGAAGGTTCCGTGTTGATCACATCAAGAAGGACGAACAGCATGATAATATTAAAAATGCATACAGTATTTTATGGAGAAGCATTAAGGGAGAACGCTACGTGAAGGACATGAAAGTAGTATGTAAAAGCCCTTCTTGGGAGGATAATATTAAGAGGGATCTTAGGTTGATAAAGTGCGGAATTGATTGGTCTGCCCCGTGATGAGGACCAGTGTTGATGAATCGTGTTTCGTGAAGGGTGGGAAATGTATAACTAGCTGCAGAACTGTAAGCATCTCAATCAGGACCCTGCTTCATGTGTTTGGTTGAACCGTGTGCGCAGGATGAACACGAATGCAGGCTCCGTTCACGTCCTTACGCCATATTGGAGCCGGGGTAGCTCGGTCAGTGTCAATATAGTGACTAGGCAAGTAGCTGGATCTCTCAGGTGTCGGAGTTCGATTCCCGCTAGAAGCAACAGATGTCTCTGAACCGAGTCTAGACATCGCATGTCTCCTGTGTAATTGGTGCCGGGGACTCCTTCTCCTAAGTTAAGGCTGACGGGGCTTGAAGCAGACCAATCATGAAGGTTCAGAATGCTTGGGGATACACCTCCACGAACCAATGCTTCATCAGGTAGTGGCGCTCAATTAATTAAACACAGCCTCATATCCGATGGGTAGCGGGGTCCCTTTCCCGTGGGTAAAGCGGCTGGGGCGTGAAGCTGACCACTCGTCTCCAACTAGTGCCGAGGTTCAGGACACTTGCATCTATACATCCACTCCCCTGTACGCCTTCATGGTGTAATGCTTAATTAGTTAAGCACAGGGATAACTTTACCTTTTTACCCAGTAATATTAACAAGGAATGCAACACTATCCCGGACGAAGAACGGGTACTTCTTCGTTTTGATAATACGCGTTTTTTGTGTGTATATATGGGGGGGGGAGTGTTTCGAGAACGTTTGCTTGTGGGGCTGTGTCAAAAATGTCACATTTGAGTGTACTGAGCATTCGGCCGATATAAGACGAACTCGAAAGAGCTGATAACTGCAGCAGTTTTGGTACAGGGACTGCAGACATGCTGAGCTCAATACGGGCTAAGTTCAGACACCAGCACTAAGTCTGCCCCGCGAAACTTAACCGGCACAGACTTATTGAGTTGTATTCGTCTTCGTTAATGTTGGTTGTTTGTATCGTGTGGATGTTTCGGATATGCGTACTGCCTCCATCTTAAGAGTAGAAGTGTATATATATATATATATATATATATTGTAGTGTGTTGAACCATTACAATGCAACGACCGCGAGATAAGCAAATATAACAGCCGTTTCTAGGCAGCTGCTCGGTAAAAGCAACAGAAACGAACGGAACATGGCACAGCAAGAGAGGAACCGTGGTTTCTATGTGGTCCTTGCCGAGATTTTATAACCGGGACGGTTTGGAGCAACTAGTTGCACGAGTGCTCAGTTGAAAGTCCGGCTGTGAAGAGATCAGGAGGTTGGTATGAAATGGCCGTCAGCCTGGGAGATAGTTGAACCTAATTCTGTACGGTAGTCTGAGAGAGAGGACTTAAGCGGCTGAAGCTGAAGAATCTCCTCTGTTAGAAGCCGTTATCAGGGAGCGGTTGGTGAAGACACAGCAGGCTGGAAAAGACTTATTGAGTGTTGTTGTGATTTGTGAATTTGAGAGAGAGCGATGGCGCTGTAATTGCTTGTAGTCCCCAGTTGTGTGTATAAGTGGTCAGTAAATCCAATATCCAATCCAGAACCCCATATAGTCACGTGACAACATACACAGCCCTATGGAGGGAAGGATGGGGGAGGTTCTGTCCGAGCGAATAGGGACAGTGTACAGGACTTATTTTAAGGGCAACCGAAACCAGTGTCTGTATTGATCCGGACTTAACACTCGGCATGTTGGACAGAAACCTACATGAACCTCACTCGCCCTTCTCGCTTCGACACTGAAGATGGAGGCAGCATGTAGCGCCGACTTGGACCCAAGAACAGAAACAGCATCGAAAGTATAGTCCCAAGCCCGGAAGCAGAGGAATAATCATTGTTAGGAGCCGTTACCAGGCAACTACTAGTGAAGACACTGCGGGCTGGAAAGGACTTAGCGTGTGCTCTAGTGAGTGTAAAGTGCGGAAATTAGGGGTGACTTACTGTCTCATTTATGGAGCTAAGCCCTTCTTGAGAAACCGCCAATTGTGTATCCACTCAAGAACTTCCCAGCATTTTTTGGAACCCGATGTTCCATTACCGCGTTCACAGTAGCCCTCCGCTGGTCCCTGTCCCTAGCCAGATCAGTCCTTAACATCCCATCTCTCTCAAGATCCATACGTCTTGGTCTTCCCAATGGTCTCCTTCCTTCTGGCTTTCCCACCAATATCCTATATGCATTCCTCCTCTCCCCCATTCGTGCCAGATGCCCTGCCAATGTCATCCTCCTTGACTTGATCATTCTAATTATACTTGGAGAAGAGTACAAGTCATGGAGCTCCTCATTATGCAGTTTTCTCCAGCCTCCTGTCACTTCATCCCTCTTCGGTCCAAATATTCTCAACCTCCCGTTCTCAAACACCCTCAGTCTATGTTCCTCCCTTAATGTCAGAGACCAAGTTTCACACCCATGCAGAATCACAGACAAAAGTATAGTTCTCTATATTCTAATTTTTGTGTTTTTGGACATATGTTCTAATTTTTATGTTTTTGGACAGCAGACGAGATGACAAAAGGTTCATTACCAGAGTTCAATCTCCTCTTAATTTCCTCCCGAATCAGGTTTTGATTTGTTATTGTCATTCCCAAATATCTGAACCATGCCACATTTCAAAACAACTGTTACCTATCCTTATGTCATGATTTTGGCCTGCATTTTGGTGACGAGACAGCAACATACTCGTACATTTAGTTTCCTTGGAAATGAGCGATGGCGCTATGCTTATGCGTATTTACGAGTTGTGTGCTAAGGTAATCACTAAATGCAATATCGAGTCCCAAATCTTGTCGAGAGTCGCCCATAAACGTGACGTCTGAATATTGTGTATAGGGAAGCGTGTCTGCTTTTAATAGGAACTGCATCCCCACATCGCTCAGTGTAGCTCTGCGTGTTGTGTGAAGGGGTTGAACTGCACTATTCTGTGAGTAAAGGGCGTGAATGGTGTGACCAGTAAACGGCCATTCTCGTGGGAACAGCCAAGGGCCTTGGTACCCCGCCTCACGCTGTGAGTGACCGTTAACCCAGTTTTGTCATTGTAATCCGGATTTATAGGGTCTCAGCGTGTCAGCAGCTGACTGGCAGTCGCTGCACAGTAGTATGCCCCGAACGGGTGTGAGGGGTGTGTGTATTTGTTGTCATCTCTTGCAACCGCTAGTGAACGAGATAGGCACTGTTTGCTTGTTTTTTTGTTAGTTTCTTGGGGCGGAGTGAGACTGAGTCTACTTGGTACGTTGGTCGTTGTTTGGCATATTGTACCAACTCCGGATGATAGATGATGATGAATGTGGAGCAGTCGGTATAATGAAGATTGGCAGGGAAAGCCGAGTACTCCGAGAAAACCTGCCACAGTTCCACTTTGTCCACCACAAATCCCACACGAACAGACCCGGGATCTAACCTCTCCTCGCAGGATATTAATAGAGTGAGATGGGCGGGACATACAGAACGAACGGGAGAGAACAGAAATTGAACACAAGGTTTTATTAGAAAAATACTCAATGAAAGAGACTGGTTGAAAGACCTAGGCATAAATGGGATAGCAGAGCATGGACGGAATTCATCTGCCTTAGGATCGGGACCCGCGGCCAGCAGTTATGAACACTGTAATGAACACATGTTTCTGGACATTGTCCATCGTCCTGTGTTTATTTAAAGCGCCGTCTTTTATCTAAATAAAAACAGGACGACGGCCCGATCTCCGGAAGCATAACATTTGTATTAATGCACCATTGTCACCCTAGTGACCCGTCGGGTTTCATAAAATGCCGGAAAATGTTTCAGTAGCTTGAGGCAGGGGCCGTGGAATTTTGATTTCTTGAATTAATGGTGAATGGCACAATTTGGAAAGGTTAGTTTGTGGCCCATACAGGAAAGAGGATTGATTCTGATGACTTCAATTCGGGAGGGGCTGCAGGAGAAGCACGCAGTAGTAGCTGGTAACTCGGGAAACGTGTACAGCAAGAGATGGCTCTGTCCATCACGCAGTGGTCCTGAAAGCTCTTTTAATCGGAAATCGAGGAACTCTGAATGTGGTGAATAACGCAGTGAAATATTGTTATCTTTTATATTATATAGTGTGTCCCAGGAGGTAAGTATTCTGAGAGGCCACAGTATCGGTCATTCTGAGCATGTGTCCTATTCCGAACGGTTTCCGAGATAGAGCTATTTCACTGTACAGTAGTTTGGATTTGGCGCCCAATATTGTCCTTCCTTCCCGCGTGTGAAACTGTGAAGCGTCAGTTGGCCGTTGTGACTGTTGATACTGTATGCTCTCCTCACACGAGTTGCAAAGTGTATTGATGTTGACTGTGCGATTTTCGAGAATGTGGTATGCTATGATTAAAGGAGGAACACAGACCGAGCGTGTTGAGAAAATTTGGACCGAAGACGGATGAAGCGACGAGAGGTTAGAGAAAACTGCATGATGAGGAGCTTCATAACTTGTACTCTTCTCCAAGTATAATTAGAATGACCGAGCCAAGGAGGATGAGATGGGCAGGGCATGTAGCACGAACGGGGGCGAGGAGTAATGTATATAGGATATTGGTGGGAAAGCCAGAAGGAAAGAGACCACTGGGAAGACCAAGACGTAGGTGGTAAGGATTGGATTGATGTTGCTCAGGATAGGGACCAGTGCAGAGCTCTTGTGGATACGGCAATGAACCTTCGGGTTCCATAAATGCCGGGAAATTCTTGAGCAGCTGCACAATTGGCGGCTCCTCAAGAAGGGCTAAGCTCAGCGAGTGAAGTGTTGTGCTAGGTAAACTGTACAGTAAATACCGGTATTAGAGACCGTACGTAATGTCTCAACAATTTTTTTTCCATTTCTTGAACATTATTATCATTGAACAGTAAATACCGGTATTAGAGACAGTACGTAATGTCTCAACAATTTTTTACATTTCTTGAACATTATAGAGGAAACCGAAGGAAATCTGTGTCGAGGGGTCCAGTAGCGGGAACTTCCGGATGCATATAGACAATCTAGCTAACTGTCCGGCGATAAGCGCATATATGTATTTTTTTTTTTTTAGCAGAACTTGTCTGCAGTCTAGCTGCTGTTGTCAGCGCAAGTATCGTGAGACATCAGCGCTGGGTCCGATATGAGTAGCTTCCTTTTGTGTTTTGCCAGGCTGAAGATACGAATATTATTATTTATTTGACCCATTCTGGTTTTTTCGCGCAATGAAAGTATGAGGTAAAGGTAAAGTTAACCCTGTAAGAGGGCGTGGAGGTCCAGAGGGTTGAGAGACTTCGAGGTTTCCACATTTTCTAGACAGTCGGCTCATAGATGGCGGTGAGGTTGTTAGCCTTACGCGCCGGCCGCCATTTACCCCCAGGAAGATTCCTGGTACTCATTTCTGTTAGAGGCCTGTTAGGTCAGTTGAAAGTACGAGTTTAAATTATGTTTCAACAGTTCGTACCTCACCGGAAACACGATTCTCCCTCAGTATGCCTATAAAGACGAACTGGTTAACGCCGTTTAGGGAAATAATACGTGTTAAATGCAGTAGTCATCGTGTTTTAAAGCGGTAAATCCCGTTGGTATGTGGGGAAGGCCCTGCTCCGGCAGCTTGTCGCGGTACAACGCGGGGAAAATAGCTTTGCGCGAAGTTATTTGCACGTCAAATCAAATTCCACTGCGCCATTGCACAACTCGCTGGCGCCATCTAGTGCTGCGTTGCACAGCTGTGTGGAACGCGGTTTACACAATGGACGGCATCTCTTTTAGCCACTGAATGAGAGCTGTGTTTTGTTCAACTAGGAAACGTACTTCGAGGAAACTCGGCGCCGTTTGTTGGTGCCAAATAGCCACCGTAAAGTGAAAGGGGAACACAATAGCTATCGTATCCGTCCTCTTGTCTCCTGATGTACGTCACGGCGGCAGGTTCCGTCCATATTGGTGTCAATAGCTCCCTGAGTACATGGCTGACGTTCTTAAGGACGCTACACCAAACACATGATAATGGACATTGACGTATGGTACCAGTTGACTTCGTGGTAACTGTACGTTTGTGTTCGGGCTGTCTTCGGTTCGGATCTCGGTCGAAACATATCCTGACTGAGGTTTTTCATTGTTTTCCTCAGTCCCATGCAAGTGGCGGGATAGTACTTCAGGCCACAACTTCTTCCAAATACAGTAAGCCCACCGTGATCTGTGTGGGCTGGCTCCTCATTTTGTAGTTTTAAAAAATCACTATAGAGCCTTTATTTTAAAACTATGAAAAGACAGTACATTTACTGATCGATAGAAGACTCAGAAGTTGTACCTGTTTTTGAAGATGATAATGCAGGTTTGAAGAAACTGACCCAAGTTTTGTCTGAACGGACAGCTGACTCATCTGCCTTCCCAAATGCAAAGTGTCTTTTTTTTTTTAAGGTGTGAAATCAACTGTGAACAGCATTTTTCATTTTTCGTATTTCGATCCAGATTATGCGATATCCAAATTAACTTTAACCGGATTAGCGAGTGTTTTCTGTATTTCCATTCACCGCTTATCCAACCATTGGCCACTGTGTAGCCACCGAACGAAGTGAAATGGACGAATCCAAAATGAATCAGTTTGTATACGTCCCACAGTCTGCTCGGGTGTCGAACACGGATCTACACTGTAGGTGTAGACCTTAGCTTACAGTATCCGACGTAATTGTGTAAATTAATTTCATTCTTGCCGCATTACTTGGATCTTAAGTGATGTGACGCCGTGTAGTGTGGTGGTAGTAGTTCACTGACGTCACGGAGGAACAGCCCTTAATCTGGATAGCCGACATTCGAACTCAGAACCTCCATAATACGACCATAGAACGTTACCGCTACGGAAGCCTGTTGGATAATATTAAATTGAATCTCAAGGAATCACGCTGAGAGGGTGTAGGTTGTATGCACTTCGGTTAATGTTTTGGTCCAAGCGCCGTAAAGAACTTTGGGGGAGAGTTCCTTGACTAGCTGAGCAACTGTGAGCTTCTCGGGTAGGACTTTCCGCATGAACGCGCTGCCATCATCACAGGCCGTGCGGTGTCTTTCTCGCTCGCACTAGTCTATAAATAACCCGCTGTGTGTGTATGGCGGGCGCCAGTTGCTGGGACGCAAGTTTAGACTGGGTTGGCTGGTCGTCCTTGCATGGACAGCCAGCTCAGCGGCGTCAAGGAACTTCACTAGCAAACACACTCCACTCCATACCATGACCCCCGCACCTGCTTTGTGTGAGTGCATGTACCAGCATTGTGCGTCCAGGATTGACAGGGAATTATTTAATTTCTTCCTCACAGCTTCATGACCGGATCTGGGGCCCACCAAACTAGGGAGCTGTTTCCTTGGAGTAAAGCGACCCTGGCATGAAGCAAACCGTCGTTGTCGGCGGCACATAACGTAGTTAAGTCTGCGATAAAAATATTTTCTGAATCTGTATTAACATTGTTATGAACTATAGGCCTAATGTTTGGCGACTTTATCTGATAGAGTGACTGTAGACGGGGTTTATTGGACTCTTTGATACAGCACGTGACTACACTTTACAGTTCATTGTTACGCACACATATACAGTGTTCATAGTCACATCTTTACCAGTCGTTGCTTGGTAGCGGCTTACAACGGCAAACGTTTTCCTCTTACTCTGGGTTTCGGAATTGGCCCCCCCCCCCCTGGCCTCAGCTACCAGATTCTCACAGCAACAGCTCACAACGACTGAACCCCAGCAACTCGCTAACTAACTCAACTCCTCCAATCTGCCCTGCACGGACCACACAGACAACATTGTTCCTCATTGCTATAGTTAAGTTGTTGCCTTGGAAACATGGTCGTTTGCGAAGCCATTGCCCAGTAACGGCATTTATGTTGTTATCTCGTGGTCGTTGCCTAGCAACGGGTCTAGTTGCCACAATGCTGTTTCCATCTTGAGGGTCGAATAGTAAGCCAAGCAAGCAGTACGCATAGAAGGGCAAAAATTGACACGAAGAGGCCGGGACGTGGGGCAAACTCATACGCTGAAGATGTTGGCATTATCTCAGACCTCTTGCTAAATAAAAAGAAAAGCGTATTGTGTTTAACCGCCACGACATGAAGCCGTTTGAGGTCGTGGATGTATATTCTGAACCTTTACGCTAGACGGAGATGAATTGTCGGTTATAGTGTAGGTTCTTTTGGAGTTAGGTGGGCCCCAGATCTTGTCTGGAGACAGTGGTGGCGAAAAACGAATAATTTGCCGGGAATCGATCCTTGGCCGTCCAGCCCACACTTGTCTTCTGGGATATAACGCCGTGTAGTCCGTTGAAAGTCAACCGACGTTTCGGAGGAACATATCGCCTCCATCTTCAGGGTCGAATAAGCCGAGTAAGATAACCAGCGTGAGTGAATGCAAGTGACAAGCCCATCTTTCCCGGCTCAGGCATGCACAGCCCCCCCAAACTCTTCCCCCCCCCTCTTTTCGTGGGCCTTACACACAAACACATATTGTGGCGACTTCGTGCGGAAAGTCTAAAATAATAATAATCCGCACCCCCCAGATGCCTCAAGAATCACGTGTGTTTATTCCCATGAGAAAGTATGATTTTGAGTAATGCGAGATCTTCAGGAACGGATCCCTCGCATAAAATGCTACTGAATGCTACAAACCGGAAGATAGCGGGCTATTTTCCCGATGAGGTCAGTGGATATTTTTCACTTGACCTAATCCTTCCAGCCGCACTATGGCCCTGGGGTCGATTCAGCCTGTAACAGAAATGAGTACCAGGAATTTTGCTGGGGGTAAAGGGCGGCCGGCGTGTAAGGCTGACAGCTTCACCGCCATCTGTGAGCCGATTGTCTAGAAAATGTGGGAGCCACGACGTCTCACTATCTTATGGCCCTTCAGGGCCTGTTACAGGGAAAACTTTATGTATACAGTCACCCTCTGCCCTGAAGATGAAGGCAACATGTACGTTCGAAACTTTGGCTCACTTCCCACATCCACACGGTATGAAACAACAGAGATCATTTAACTTCCGTATTAATCTATCACGAAAGCCTTTATCAGTGAAATCAATTAAATTAATAATCCTGTCAGTTTCCGAAGTGGTTATTGCTCGGAATAACGAATCGATACTGCGATATGAGTCGATATTTTGTGCGATAAATGCATGAATCGGCAGTCTTCATGGATCAATTTTTTCCTCTCGTATCAGTTAAGCTGATAAGCACGGTGTGGTTGTTACATCATTTCCCCTTCGTCACCCTTGAAGAACCCCCCCCCACATAACTCAATCCAGCGAAAACCAACAATATACCGACGACGGCTGAATAACTTGGACACTGTCCATTGTCCAAGATGTGTAGATCATGCAGATTCGTCCCAGAGTTTTCGTTGTCTCTCATGAAAACTAGGAAGATAGGCGTCTTTCATGCACGGTCGTTTCGTTATGCCCTTTCCCCCACACTCTTGTTGTTATATTGTGACATAACGCCCGAAAGCCGAAATAGTGAAGTCAGAATAGACGTTCATTGCTAGGTAACGACCCCATAGCCGCATTCCCGCGGCAACGAATACTCAAGCAACAATAGGGTAACTTCCGTTGCTATGCAGCGGCACCGTAAACACACCCTCCCAATAATAAGGATAATGTGTTTTCCGCGTGGTCCGATTTTCGAGACGCGCCATCTTGCCGGGATATGAGGTTAGGAGCAGAAGAATTGAGTTGGCAGTTGCAAGAAAGGAATATGGAGGTGCAAAGAAATCTTATTTCAAGTTATAGTGAGGCAGTTATAAATACGTTTCCAGGATACGACAAGTGAAGACTGGGAATCCTAGTGCGTGTGTAACGGAGAACTAGAAAGTGTGCAGAATAGCGATAGAGCTGTACTGCTTGCAGTCCCGAGTTGTATGAATAAGGTGTCTATAAATGCAAACATCCATTCTTGAACCCGTCTATAAGTGACGCACAAAACCTCCCAACATGTGACAGTATATGCTACGTTACGTGCTTTGACAATCACAGTGCATTTATGTATTTGATATGATTTTCACAGTAAACAGCGATTATTTCCCGAAACTGCAGTAAAGAATCTAACGTGGATACACAGCGTGTTTCCTGTGAGGTAGGAACTAAATGTTTGTGTGTTGAGTGTTGTGCTTCAAAGGATGAATCATATGAAGAGAAGGCTAGGCAAGTAGTAGATAAAACCGGTCGACCTTGACCTTACTTATTTAAGGACGAAGTGAGAGCTTCAGTTTAACAAAGATAACCTTAAGATTCTTTGAAAATCGTGCAAATATTTTGAGTTTGCGCAGTACACCCTGGTGGGCGCTTCGTAGTTGCCACTCCTCATCGTTCGAGCAGTCCCACAACAGCATTTCGCCTGTGCATGTTGGGGGGAATAACTTGGGGTTTGTTGTTCGCTCCGGGGACGACGATACACCATCGAAAACACATATGTACTGTTGGTGGACTGCATTCAGGGGCAGCCCTGTCGGAGTGTGCTATCTTCTCCACGATGTGAAATACCAGTTGGTCATGGAAACTGCAATCAGAGTTAATATTATTCCGGATAAATGCAACGTTTCTTTGCGTAACATCTTAGACTCGCTTTCGAGTAGTGTTTTTTTTTGGGGGTGGGGGTTCTTAGCGAATCGTAGTTTTAAACGGAGATTTTACCGCACAGCCACACGCGACTGACAGGTTCCACAAACACTCGTGAAAGAGGAGCCTACAGATACCATAAAATGCTATGAAATTTTTGAATGGCTGAGCAACTGTAGGCTTGTCAGGAAGGAGTCAGCTGGATGGGGTTAGTTAATACTTTTTTTTTAGGGTTATTCATCAACTATCATTATGGTAGACCGTCGCTAATCCGGTTACAGCTAATCCGGATCGAAATATTCTGTTCACAGTGGAGTACATACTTTAAAAAGACACATGGCATTTAGGAAGGCAGATGAGTCACTTGTCTGTTCAGATAAAACTTGAGACAGTTTCTTCAAACCTGCATTGTTACGTTCAAAAACAAGTACAACTTCTGAGTCTTCTGTCGGTGATTAAGTATGTTCTACATTTATAGTTTTTAAATGAAGACTGTACAGTGATATTTTGTTACTTATTTTCATCGGCACTGCTTAATGTCTTAAAATTTACCCAAGTCTCTTAGGGTTACTGTTTGCTTCACTAATCAGGATTAGCGAGGGTTTACTGTATCCAGGCTGACTACGATGGCGTGATAGATGAATTATAAAAGATTTTGAAGGAGGCGGTCGAGGTACTGCTCGTGTTATTTGCTTGAAAAGACTCAGAGAAGCCATCAAAATTCAGGGTCAGGATGGTCGGTGTTTCGACCGAGATTCGAACGCAGCCCTTCTCGCTTACAAGCCTGGAGCGTTGCTAGTATATTAGCATTTTGTCACCGACCTTTGTTTTCCTGCATGATTTCTGCCGTGAAGATGGAGACAGCAGTTCCTACGAAACTTTGGTAAATGTCTAGCAGAGTACACGGCGTCACATTGTAGTAGACATCAATTTTTTTATTATTGTTTTTATTATTATTATTATTATTATAATTATAATTATAATTATTGCCTCTGTGCTGTTAAGTTTGCACGTAAATAAACATGAATTGAATTGAATTGAATTGAATTGAATTAGAGGTTGACCAGCATTTTGTTTTCATCAGGTATATAGACCTCAGTTCTAAATTACGTACCGATATTGGGTTTGAGGTAACTGGGATGCGACGCTGTGTAGTCTGGTTAAGTCCACCGACGGTTCGGAAGGTTGAAGAGTAAGCTAAGTAGGCCGCCCCATAGCTCAAACTGTTAGTCGCTGGCTTCCCACCGCGGTGGCCCGGGTTCGAGCCCGGGTCTGGTCAAGTGGAATTTGTGGTGGACAGAGTGGCGTTGGGGCGGGTTTTCTCCGAGTACTTGGGTTTCCCCTGCCAGTCTTCATTTCACCAAATTCTCCATCGTAATCACCCGGGGCAGGCTACAATAGGCTAATCAGTGGCCGACGTGCCGAGTGGACCCAGTTGGAATCCCCCCCCCCCAACTATGCGAATTAAAAGAAAGCTAAGCAAGTATTCATCATAAAGTTCCGTAAAGTACAGCAGTGTAGAAGAGCCGTTGCTAGGGAACAGCTGTCTGTACAAGTTGTCTCCCCGGCAGCGAGAGAACACGCAGATACGTTTTCTGTGCAGTCCGTGCCGGGACTAAGGAAAGAAATTCGGGCCGTGAGTCTGGAGGGGCTTGGCGCTCAGACTAACTGATTGGCAGTAATAAAGTAACTCTGACTCCTGAGTTGTAGTTACGAGATGTTACAGGCTGGTAACTGAGGTCTGGGACAGTTCGGGAACCCAAATCAAGGGGTACGTCTGCTGTTGGAATCCCCCACCAAGCAACGGCAAGTGAAGACTGAGAAAGTGTGCTGTAGTTTGTAACTCGATGAAACTGTCGTAGGTATACTAATCCAAACCCCGTCTTTAGTTACGTTTATAACGTGACAACATGTTCGCCCGAAACGTCGATAAATGTATTGTACCGTGTTACATTGCAGAAGACAGTTCTGTGTGTGTGCTTTTGATAGGTTTGAGCGTCCATTCAAGAGCCAGGCTTCATTCGGCGTTATGTTGTGCAAACAAGACTATTATCACGTGACTCCTATA